>NC_073692.1:311336275-311461275 GCF_029784155.1 Uranotaenia lowii | reverse complement strand
CGGGCAGAGAGCGAAGCCGACAGACAAAATAACGATGCGTGTCGTGCATTTCTTCGTCTGTCGGCTTCGCTCTCTGCTCCTTTGAATTCCAACCTGTTTTTTTTCTGATTCAAATGAACCCAGAATGTTTATTTCCTCATTTCACGTCATTTTAATGAAGAAAGAAAGTAGTTTGATAAAGATTTGCATCTCGAATATCAAATTCCTTAGTTCTAGAAGAGCATCTCTTCAAGCCCCCTTTTAAAACCTTTGAAATTAAAGAAAACTCCTTAAAATGCAGTTATCTATTCGAATAATTCGTAGAAGCATTATTATTCAGTTTTACACAGTAAATTTTTAGAAATACCGTGAAGGACCCAATGGCCGCGCATTTAAGCTATGACGAATGTTCTCTGTGCCGTATTGTCAATTGCATGAATTTTTAGACTATTGAGAGAATCTGATTTGACAGATAACAATTCCGCCCTCACTAACACCATCACATTCTTTATATAAACTATCATGTGCTTAAAGTTGAAAAGAGACTATATGAAAAAAGGACCAACATCAGAGTTCAGTTACATTAAATTATTTTTACCAAAAAATCAACTTTCATACGCACCGTTGCCGTCTTTAACAAACTGCGCAGATTGCACCTATTTAGACCCCCGTGCAAATAATTTGCGCGCAGTAAAATCTGCGCACAGACCTATACATAGACAATGACACATATCGATATTCTTTACATCTTTGGATAAAATTGAATTAAAAACAATTGCGACTGGTGTGTCAGTAAAAATTGTCAGTGAATCCATAATTTTTTGGCTAATTTTTCAGTAATTCGAAAAACGCCCGAAATGCATGATTTATTTGTTCCACTTACATTCTTGTACCCGAATGTACAGAATGCATTATGTTTTCTGTTCGTTTCTTTTCATTTGTTGATCGTTCAATTTTCGTTATTAAACTCCTTGGTTCATAATAATTATCGCCAAAACAATAATGATTATGCCGTTTGGAAATGTGATTCGAAAATCAGAAGCGAGCAACGGCTGATTTGAAAAAACTGACACAGGTTGTCTATGTGTGCGTCAGTGCGAAAATATTTCTGCGTGGAAATTATTTGCACAGGAGTCTAAATAGGTGCAATTTCCGCAATACAAAAATCGTTTCTTGTGCATTTCCGGAAAGTAAAGCACTGGCACGTAGTAAAACTTACGTTCTTTAAGCGAAAAATTTAAAAGTGAGAGATTTCTTATTGTAACGTCACTAAAAACGCGAATTTGTAAAAAGTGTTGGTGTACCAATGGCCGCGCACGCTTATGATGCTTGTTCCAATCGCCGCTCGCAAGTGTACCAATGCCCGCGCACTTCTTTATTTGGTTTAAACAGTAAATAAGGTATCCTAACAGTTTAAAATGCTGTTTACAAGGCTTTCAGGCTCATTGCGATTATTTTCAGGTAAGGATTTTCAAGATTTATACATCAAACATCGATTTGTCGTCATTGTTTTGTGAAACTAGTCTGGAGCAAAATTAGTATGAGGCGCCATTTTTACAAAGCATTATTTTACCGGAAGATATATTGGAACAATGTTTTCGGTCCCGATTTCGATAAATCATCACAAATTTGGCGAGCTGTTTGAAAATCCACGAGGAAACTGACCAAGTAAAACTAAACAGATTCGAATTTGCTATCCAACCTCAAATTTCCAACAGCTTGTATCAATTTTTATTATATAATCGTTTCTTTTGACACTGTTTCAAAAAATTGTGTTTTTTCAGCCGGTTAAATGAAGGAAAACATTGATTGGAAAACTTGCCTGTGAATCTTATGTAATCTTTGTGAAATTCCGAAGAAGTTCTCTAATTTTAACTGCTGATAAATACTAGAACACTTTCCGTGAACGGCGATAGAAACTTCCAAAAATCAAGTGTACCAATGGTCATTAACAACCAAAGTGTCATTTTTTCCGCAACAGAACCTTCAAACTGTTCACTTTTCTTCACAATTTATTCATTATACAGCAACAAATAACTTACATACATTCGAAAAATTTTGCCAAGGTGCTCGAATTAAACACAAAAAACTGAATTACAAAAAGGGACCCGTTTAGCTCACTTGCTAAGGAGAACAGAAAAAATGGCATCCGACAAAAATGATTTTTGTTTTTATTTTTCCTGACCTCAAAAAGCAGAATAAATTTATTTCTAGTAAGGCGAGTGAAAGATACCTAGCGGAGGTATCCGAAAATGCGAAACATAGAAATTTTCGTTGTTGAATTTTGGAGAAAATAAAGATTAAAGTTGAAAGTGCGCGGCCATTGGTGCTTCCACGGTTCTTATTCTTATTTCGCAACCTTTTTTCATATTTTCGGTCCTCAACGCCAATTGCAACGTCCAAAAAAAGTAAACTTATGCTTGATTTATCCGTTAAACAATTTAAAACAAATTGTAGAAGAAAATTTTGGTGATTTTCAATCATTCATATTTTAACAAGCAAAACACAAAGTGGTAATATTCTTATTTCACTCACAGTAGTACGCAGTTACTGAATCTAGATAGAAAATTGCGTTTATCTGTAAAAGAAAATTTAGTAGATTTATTAATTTCTAAACGTAGAATATCCACACAATGCAGTGGTATGTGAAACGAAAAGATTTCAAATGATAATAATGCTTGAAAAAGTAAATCAATAATTTCTTGTTCGATTTTTTTTTTTAAATAACGCATTAATAAGATAGCAGACATAAATTAAACTTCTTATTTTGAGAAAGAAGAGGGGGTAGAATAGAAAAGTGTAAATGCCACATTTCGACTATTGCGCTACCATATTGCTTCAAGCATCAGATACACAAACGAAAAGGCTGCAGAGAATACAAAACAAGATAATGCGAGTAGTGTTACGATGCAATCGATATACTCCAAGTGCTCTTATGCTTGATATGCTGCAATGGTTGACAGTTAAGCAGAGAATTGCGTACAACAGTTTGATTTTCATACACAAAATGAAGAAAGGAATGTTACCATCTTATTTATTGGACGGTCTGCAGTATGGTATCGATATACACAGATACAATACAAGAAGAGCTCAAGATTTTAGATTACCAAACACGAAAAAAGAGATGACCAAACGTTCTGTTTTCTACAACGGACTGAAGATGTATAATAACCTGCCGCTGAACATCAAAGACAGTTCGAACCTGAATGTCTTTAAGAAACTGACAATACAATATGTTAAACAGTCAACCTGAAACAATGACCAATCCTAAAAAGGATCATATGGATGTGATGAAGATCTGAAGAAGTATCAGATAAAAATAAAATGTACGGTGATGGACATACACGGGAGTAAGACAAACAAGTCGTACAGGAATTGATCGAATAATGTAAACATAATTATACAGAGGATAAATAGTCCCTCCCACTCCTAAAGAAGCGTATGGGGTGGAGGAAGGACCCAAATGGGCCTGTGGGACCATCACAAAAAAAAAATCATTTCTTAGGTCTTATCAATAATTTAATGCAAATTGTAGTCAGTCAGTAAATCAATGTTTTAAAGTTGTGAAACAAAACCTTCAAGATATGAAATAACCTCCTCAGATAAACATTTTGTATTGTCCTATAAATGGTCTTGATGAATTGAATTAAAGCATTGCTTCTTTCATGTTACAGTTTATGTGGAATGGTACTTGAGAAAATAAAAAAGGCTCCAATGAAAGCATCGATAGTTTTGTTTGAGAAATAAATGGCGATTTTAAAACGGGATCAAGGTCTCTATAATCATTTTACAGTAAACAGTAGGAAACAGTAGAAGCATAGGAGAATTTATTATAGAAAACTTAGATCGTTACACTAGTCAAAAGTGTTTCCTGTTAGGATTGTTCGACCTCAGGAAAAGATCGATCTCTAAGATCGATTCAGTAAAAAGGTCGTAGGATCTATCCACCTAAAAAGTCGGAGCTATAAGATCGATCTCTGATAGATCGATCTTTTTCAGTGAAAACAAAGGAGGGCTACTTTTATTAAGGTTTCAATTTAGCTTTTCACGATGTATCGAAATCTACATACTAAAACGCCTGATAAGCTAATTAAATTTCAATATCGAATTGATTAAGGTTGCCAGAATTTTACACGTTCGTATCCGGGCTGGGCTATTTTATTTGAAAACCTGGCATGTAATTTCAAAATCCGGGGACACATCCTGGCAAATTTCTGTAAATCCTAGATATTATTCAACAAAAATTTAAAAAAATAAACTCAAACTTTTTTTTTCATTGACTTTGTTTGACATGAAATCGATAAACTAGATTGTATCTAAATATCTCGGGTCAGTGAAAAAAGGAATCCAATAAATCGAAAGATCGCATCGAAAATAAATCGATCTAATCGATTTTTTTCCATGCTAAAGATTTGATCTAAAAAATCGAAAATTTCAGCTGAAAAGATCGATCTTTCAAAGATCGATCAGTCCTACCCCTGATCATATCCTTTTACCCAACCCTCCAACCCGAAATTGTTTAACTAGGATGCAGAGGTGACCTCGGCCCTAAAGCGCAACATTGTCCTTTCAACCCTTTCTCTCTTTCCAAACCTATCCGTAGACTGCTAGGACGTAGCCGGCGCCATTATTGATGTTTAAAAAGATAGCATGAGTTATTGGCATTGTGAATGTTCTGCCAGTCCTAGGCACCATTGCAATGGTTTGACCTCTGATCAAAATTGATGGCATGTGTCAATCATGAAGTAGCAACCATTGGCGATGTGGAACTTGTTCTACTGAGCCACGCTTGCGATCGTGGAATTTTAAGTACTTATACTGAGAATGTTGAACAAAAAATTTCAATAAGCACTTGAAGGATTGGTTAAATAAAGGAAAAGCATTTCGGGTTCAACGATTTAAGGTGGATGTGAGTAGTCAATCAAGCTAAGCTAAGCTAAGCTTTAGTGCAGTCTTGAAGAAGATACACTATTCATCAACCAATATTTTATAAACTTTTTATATAGGTAACACAATTATTTAGTTACAAAACCTTTCAGAATTTAGTCTGTTGCTTTAGTATTGATCGTAGGAAAACATTTCTGTATTCTTTTTTCTTCTCGGTCCATGAAATTTACGAACCGCATGCGATGCAGAAAGCTAATTGCTTGCACTGGATTAACTTACTTCAACATTCCGCGTTTATGATGCATGATCAACTGCACTCAAAACGACTAACTCCTGTGTTGGTAAAGGGTTTGCTAATTTTAACCACACTGCGGTATCTCATCGTCGGTCAATCATAATCATCAGCATCTTCTTAAACCGCCTGCCGCCAATTTTCCCTTCTAAAATCTCTACATTACATCCACCGACCACTTAACCGACTGATGCGGTTGTGTGCTAATGAATTTCCTCAAAGCATGTAAATATTGGTCAAGAGTTTGCGTGCTTGACGACCGTTGACTGCGATACTGCTTCTGATGATGATGATGATGATGAGCTCATCTTTCCGTTTTCGGTTTTTGCTCAACTCGAAGTGGTGAATGGTGACGTTTTTTGTTTCTGTTTCTATGTCGGTTTTCTACCACGCACTAACAAGAACGACGAAAAACACGTCGTCGTCTGTTAAGAAGTCATCTCATGGGTAGCAGCAACTCCCCTCAGGTTATGCAACACCCGTGTTGTACACTTTTTATCAAAGTGCCATCTAGTGGTCATTAGCCTTACTCTTCGAGTGCCGATCGCATCAGATAAGTTTTTATAGAGTTGCAGCTTGTTACCGAACCTCGAACTGTAACACCATCGTGAGTCTCTACCCTAGTAGTAGTCAACACCTGTGTTTAGTTCCGCCAAGTCAAGTCAAGCGGAATGATTCGGGAGGATTGCGTGACAAATGTCGTGGGGATTGTGTCGCGGTCTCTCTCTCTCTGATCCGTCACTACCTGCCTACTAGCAGCTAGTCGCTATAGAGCCATTTCTGAATGATTTCATTAGTCGTTAGTCAGATGCGTATGTGTTGTTGTGTCGTAGAGAGGTTATCGTTATAAAAACGGCTGAGGCCATCATACCGAGACCGCCTAATCGAATGACATATCTACATACCTATATTTAAGCGAACAGAGAGAGAAACGCCACCTGCTAATAACTATCTGTTCAGCTCAATCTTCACCTATGATGAACGATTTTGTCGTTGTTGTAGGGCAGTGTCTCATTGTGGTATGACAAATCGAACTACACCAATCAATGTTTTTTTTTTCTTTAAATATATAGATGTTTATCGTCTTTTCTCAGAATGACACAAGTTCATTGAATCAATTAATTTCTCAGAATGTTGTCTTGGTATAATTTTCCATATCAATTTCATCTGATTTTTAGTTCAAACAACATCCAAAAAACGCCCCACACTAAAATTTTGCCTCTCCCGGTGTCAACTGTAGTTAGTGTGGTGTCGTGTGCGGTTTTCTTCAATGAATTTGAAAAAAAAAATAGTATGAAAATTCTTTCAGTTAACGATGTTTGTCGTCATAATGCTCTCCGAAAGACACTTATGAAAAACTATGTTGTGGTTGTTGTGGGCCTGGGTGGGTTTCAAATGTGGAGAAACCGAAAGCACACGGCCAAAGAGCTGAGCATGGAATGTTTGCGCTCTCAGACCCCCTGGTGGGGAATTCTTTCGATGCGGCATCTTGGGCGAACAGTTTCGGACAGTGTGCTACATAATTTGATAATATTTTAACATTGTCAATATTCGATCGATATTTAAACTGCTTGGCTGCCATTTAGGTTTTCAAACAGGAAGCTGAAATTGAATTAAATGACTTTTTTTTACAAATACGTTGAGAAAAATTTATGAAGCTATAAGCGATCCTGGTTGTAAACAACATTTGGTTGTCTGGGAAGTTTTTCCATACAACTGTAAGTGTATAGACAGACTGTTGGTAGACGTCAGCGAATGTTATAGATATAGACTAAGCACAGGCACAATACCTACACTGAAAATAATTTTCACTTTAAAGGTAAGTGACATCTGGAGTGAATTTTGGCCGTTCGTAAAGTCATGTGAATTTTAAGTGACAGTCAAGTGAAATCACTAAAGTGACCAATCAAGTGAATTTCAAGTGAGTGGCAAAGTCAATTTCAAATGTTTGCTCAGGTCATTAATATCTTTCAGTTGTAGTGCTCGCTAACTTTCAGTTATTCAGTTCAGAGTAACCCCTACTCAGATGTCGCCAAAACCGCACTTACTCAGTTCTGACTAAACGACTTTTTGCGACATCTGAGTAGGGGTTACTCAGAATGCGCGAATCATTCCGGAGCGAATTTTGGCCGTTTCTTTTACGTAGGAATAATCAAACCCAGTGGAATTATTAACACAGAGAATTAATAATAATGTAGATTAAAATAATAAAAACAGTAAAATTTTTTGGAATATAATATTATATTTTCCAGAAATCTTAAACTAAATTTTCACAGTTGTTGCTTTTCTCATTGTGATTTGCTTCGCTATCCGAGAAAGATTCCTATACCCATAGATTAGGGTATTTTCCATTATTAAGCCCTAAAATGAAATCAAAATTATCTAATTGTTATCATAAGTTGATATTTACCATTAGAAATTGGGTTTTCCGATGTTTATTGCAGACAAAAGCGACAAGTGATGGAAGGCCTGGAAGAAACTTATCAACATTTACTCAGTTGTAGCCTTCAAGCACTCGAATTTGCTGAGTGCCAATTTTCGTGTCGTCTGAGTAGCCGCTACTCGGAAAACTGAGTCGTTTTAGATCAAGCGACGGCTGCCTCATACAAAAGGCGAAGTCTGAGTAAAATGAAGCCGGGCTCAGTATTTCAAATTAAGCGAGTGATTTTAGGTTAAATTTCGAGTATCAAACATGAATCAACTTTTTTTCTTCTAAACAATTATTTATAAAAAAAAAAACAACGTAGAAAAAAACTCACTTTTTTTTCCTTATTGGGTTCAAAAAGAAATTTTGGCTTGAAAAAATCATTCACTTCCTCACTTGTTGTTTTGCATGATACTTACTTTCCTTTCACTGCACTTGAATACTTGTAAAATAAATGAAAAAGGTCACTGGGACGTGTCACGATGTTTCTGTCGACCTATGGAAAAATATAATTGTTTAAAAAAAATCTAAATAAATCTAATTCTGCACCTACCAACTCAAACAAACCTCTGTGGTTCCTTTTCCAAACAACAATAAAACAATCAATACTGACATTGTTGACATTTGCTATGCAAAAATCACTTGAATTTTAAGTGATGGGCAAGTGAATTTTGGCTTAAGGGACCGATCAAGTGATTTTCAAATGAGCATTGAAGACATTCAGTGCCAGTAACTTAAAACTCAAGTGATGAGTAAGTGAATATTGATTCGGTCACTTAAAACTCAAGTGAGAGGCAAGTTAAATGTACATGAGCCACTTGAAATGAAGAAATTCACTGAGTTTTCACTTTTAAGTGATTCTTCTAGTATTTTTTAAGTGAGATTTTGGGTTCAGTGTACCTATTTTGATTGTGAAATAATATTGAGGCTGGTTTATTATACAATTTCATTTATTTTTCTTTATTTTCAGGTATGCATCGACTGTTATAAATTACTGATCCTATTAATGATGAAGCAACTGGTAAGCATTGAAAAAATTGCAACACAGGATCGATTAATTCTAGCCACAAAACATGAACTTTAATTTAGTAATAGGATTTAGTAATAGGAATTCTTATGAACTTTATAAATAAATTTAGTTATTCTAAATTAAGGTTGCCAAAAATGTTTTCAGTACGCATCCAGGCGGACAAATCCGGGCAATTCTATTTGAATACGTTGCAAAATCTAAGCATTTAATTCAAAATTGACGACCAACAATCCGGGCAATATCTTCTCAAATTTTGTCAAACCCCAGCAATTACTCAACAAAAAACCAGAAAAAAATAGAAATTTTATTTTTAACAAAACTCATCGACAGATTTTCAATTGAATTTTAGCCTTCCAAAAAATCTTGCATGATTATTTTTATAAAACTTGATCAAAAGAAATTTGTTTTAAGGAGGAATAAATATAAAATTTTTGTTACACAATTTCTTTTTATTTTTGTTTATTGCCAAAAATGAAGTGAATAAATCCGGGCGAAATCTGGTCATTTTTCAATGAAGTCCAGACAACCGGGCCGAGTCGTTGATTTTCATAAGAGGGTCTTATGAAACAGGATATGTTTGCTGAGAATAGTTCAAAACAATTGATGTTGAAAAATTTCATTTTATTGTTTGGATAATTTTTTTGGAATTACATACGTTATTGTCATCATCAGCAGCACATCAAAACCCGGTGCCGAAGAAGTTGTTCGACCGCATCCGGTCCTTCGACCTTGGGTTTTTCCCGGTCAACGTGCTGAAAAGTAAACAAAAAACAAATTTGAGATTACAAATATGTTAAACGTTCACGAAAATTAAACTTCAATACGAACTTACCATTCAGAAAAATAAAATGTATAACTCCGTAACTTTGTCAGTTAGAATATGACTGATGGAATGCATGTGTTCATTATTTTTTTCACAAAGTCGTTTCTTCTATTTTTCATAAGAACTTCGTTTGAAAATTGAAATAATTTCATAAGACTTTTTTTAATTAAAAGTTGAAGAGGTCGTATATCTACCGTGATCGTAGAATTACGAAAAAAATAACTATTTGAGTCTTCTCAATTCTTTGCTGTGATCTCAAACACTTTGGTTCCGTAGTGACCGTTCTTTAAACATTTTTCAACTTCTCTATTTTTTCCCCTTTTGATTGTTTAATTTTGGTTGTACTCGAGAGAGCGTTCAATTGTACATATTGTCATGGTCAAAGGAGGAAAAGAAAGATACAGACAAAACCCTGCAGTTTGTAAACACGATCCCTTGTTTCCTTCAACATTCTTAAAGAATTATTTCTTTTGTTACAAGACTCTTTCTATGGAACAAATAGTAACCCTAATAGGGCTATTTGGCACGAGAAAGCCAAATTATTAAAACGCTGAAAGTCTATGAACATCAATTCCATACACCCAAAATAATCCGCACATAGGGGCTACGTGAAAAACTACATAATTTTTATCCAATTGATTTTCACGTAGATGCTACGAAATCGATATGTGAACGCGTCCCTATAAGAATTTGTGCTTCATGGAACGCACCTACATTTTACGTGAATTTTTTGTCAGTTCAATGCGGTTTGTTTATGAAAGAAACGAGGAATGTTTTTATTATCCGTATGAAAGTAAGGGTGTTTTTTTCTTGCTGTTTCTGTTGTTTTTCATAGTGATTAAAAAAACTAAATTTCGTTGTGAATAAACTTTATTTTACCATCATCGCACATCTTTAACACTACACTTTTTAAGCATAAAAACACTTAGTTTTGGACATCCTACAACGCAGCTTTCTTTTTGAAATCCTGTAAAAATTGAAAAGTACATTAATAAAAAAAGTATTATTTGAAAAAAAAAATATTTTACGTTGTCTGTTGTTCCGTAAATGGTGTTCCGTTCAACATCCTGAGCACTTTTATCCAGAGCCATTGCTATCAGAAAAATGAAAAACAAAAATTAGCTGATTACAATTAAGAATTATTATCACTTACCAAAACGACAAATCCAAAACAGTTGAATATTCGATCGTGATGACAACAGGCATAACGGCTTCAAAAAAATTTGCAACATGGAAAAAAGCTGACAGACCACAATTCCATATTCTAATTTGAATTTACCACCACACGCTGGAGAAGAATGCACAAAACGGATTTGAAATCAACCACTTAGACTTTACGTGAAATTCATGAGTCAGTTATGTGGAAGTAAAGTAGTTGCTACCGGGGCGTTCTTGCTGCTCTGGAGTTACTACAAAATTCACGTAGAATCGATATGATGCATCGAAATCTTAGTTTACGTGAAAAATACCGTAAAAATAACTTCCTAATTATTTTGGGTGTAGTGGTAACAACCCAATGAGGTACAAATAAATGTGACGAACAAATACGCACACTATTCCAGAACTCGTTATCCAAAAAAGTAAAAAGGTAAACAAAGCCTGAGTCACTTGCCAGGATGTTTATGTATCCTAGGCGAGAATTGTAAACAGCAGTTGGCAATGATTTTTTTCTCTAGTTTTCGCTGGTACAGCGATGCAATGTTTACAAAAAACGCCACCTGAGATATATATACAGGTTGGTAACAAACCGTAGACTCTGTTTTGCTGCTGCGTTCTGCAAACCACGAAAAAAAAATCCGCCACTTACTGAGCCCACACAAGATGACGCTTGACGACCTTATGCAGATTGAGTTTTTTTTGGAGATTTTCATCCGGTTGGATGATTCATCCTGTCTCCTACCGTGGCTAGTGTTTTTTTTGTTATATTATTTTTTGTAATTTTGTTGTGTAATCTTTTAGCTTTTTTTTTTGAAGCGGGATAGGAAAGGGAAAAAAAGGGGTTTTGGTAAGGACAAATGGGTAGAAGAACGTTTATATTTCTTCGTTGATGTTGCTGCTCCGAAGGAATGAGAGCATTTTGTCCTCTTATTCAAGGTAATTCGACAGGATCTGTCGAAGGTTGTCTGCTAGGTCACAGTCCAGGCTTGCTGGTATATGGGACATTCCGTGAAGATGTGTTTGATGGTGATGGTTATGCTGCAAGTAGGGCAGATCGGAGGGTCCTCTTTACCCATTAGATAGCATGGGTCAATCTTGTGTGTCCTATGCGTATTCGAGTTGGGGTTTTCCGCTCAAAGAAGGAGTTCCGGTTGTTTTATGCATAGCTGCAGTTTTTGACCTCCCTCAGCTTGTTTTCGGTGGTGTTGTTCCAGGTGTATGGACAAGAGAGGAGCAGGTGGTTAGGATAACCAGAACATTGACATTCTCTGGAACTATGTCAAAGAGTGGTGCAGGGAAGAGGGACTGAACATTAACCCTTCCAAAACTACTGTGATAGCATTCACTACGAGACGAAAAACTGCACTAAAACCTCTAACACTAGATTGGGAAATGATAAACTTCGAATCACAGGTGAAATATCTAGGAATCATACTAGACTCAAAACTATCATGGAAGCCACAAATAGAGCATGTAATAGCCAAAGCTACAGCATCTCTGTGGGTCTGCCTCAAAGGAGTAGGGAAAAAATGAGGACTAAGGCCGAAAATTATCTATTGGATATTTACAGCTATAATAAGACCCAAAATCTGTTATGCCTCCTTAGTATGCACTATGGGGCAGTTCCATACAATGAGGCGGCAAAAAGTATGATTAGGTGTTTTGGAATATTTTGTTATTTTTGAAAAATTTGAATGAAAATTACTATTTTAACTAAAAACAACTAACTTAAAATAAATTCTTACAAAAAATTTGTATAAATAACTTTTAAAGTACGCTGCATGGTGTTATTTTTGACCCTACTTTTTATTTCTTTTGAAAACCGGGTTTTGGACTAATTGATCATTAAATGATAAATAACATCAAGATATTTCATGAAACTCAAGAGAAACATGTGTGAAATGATTGATCAATCATGAGAAACATTTTTTTTTGACAAAGCAACATCACTTTTATTGAATTTATACTCATTAATAGGTGCAATGCGAATCATGATATTTTCAGCTTTATTTAACTATAACTAAAAAAACGGTGCTTTAAGGTGCCTGGAATCTCTTTCATTGTATTTTTAGGACCTTAAACAAGATCTTTATAGTGAAAGGAGCATGGGGAAATGCGGGGATTTTTTTGGCAACGCTTTAAAGTTTTTGACATTTGAAAAAAATTATTATTTACTCATTTTTATCATAGATCAATTAAGTGTGTAAAAATGTTTAATGGTTCAAATGATAGCTTTTAATATAAGCTTTCAATTTAAGAAAATTAAATTTAAGAAAAAAATGTTTTCCATGGAAATAAATGTGATTTAAATTTTTTTCTTTATCATATACATTTTTCAATTTTTCAAAGTCTGATGTCTGTGGTGTGTTCAGTTTTCAAGATAATGAGTTGAAAAAATGGGAACATCTTAGTCAAATATAGTTATTAACTAGTAAAAATAAAAAAGCGATCCGATAAAGTTCAGTTTTTGACTTTTTGCCGCCTCAAACCCCATAGTGGTATGGTGGACCAAAACTGTGCAAGCTACGGCCCGGAAGAAACTAGCGAAGCTTCAAAGAATAGCAACGCTAGCTGTAACTGGCGCTATGCGAAGCACATCAAACGAGGCCCTTAATGCACTACTAAATATTCTGCCACTACATCAATTCATTAAGCTAGAGGCAGAACGCAGTGCCTTGAGACTCTCCAAAAACAAAACACTCTATGAGGGGGATCTTACAGGACACTTAAAAATCCTGAAGATATTTATTTAAAATTAACTCACTCATTGTAAAAAACGATGACTGTATGGAACCCGTTTTCAATCTAGACATACCATACAATGTAACTATCAACGATAGGGACGTGTGGGAGTCAGGTGGGCCTGCGGTTCCTTCCGGATCGATAAAATTCTTTACTGATGGTTCAAAAACGGATAATAGAAAATAGAACTGGGGCAGGGGAGTTCGGACCTAGACTCAGGATCTCAATTCCTACGGGAAACTGGCCAACAGTATTCCAAGCAGAAGTTCAAGCAATTCTAGAATGTAGTTTAGCCTGTTTGAAAAGAGGATATAGGTACACAAACTTCAAGCTTGTATAGGAGTGTATTGTTGCACTAAGAAACCTGGCCATACGGAACAGAGTATTTTTATTCTGGGTTCCAGGCCACTGCGGTATCCTAGGGAACGAAGAAGCAGACCAGCTAGCTAGGGAAGGATCTCCGGGCCTGTTAATTGGACCTGAACCTTTCTGTGGAGTATCGAGGAGATACTCCACAGCCGACGATAGCTCCATAGCTCCACAGGAGATACTCCGATGCCTTGAATATGGAACTTAAGAACTGGGAAAGCACCAGTATTGTCTCCAATTCGAGAACAGCAGAGGGAGTAGCTCAGGTGAAAAGATTCATTGAACCAAGCGCACGACTCTCCAAAAACATGTTGAACCTATGTAAGCACGAGTTAAGTACTTACACAGGTCTCTTGACCGGACATTGTCCAACAAAACAACATCTCAAACGGATAAACATTATTCAAAACGATGACTGTCGGTTCTGCGGGTTCGAAAAAGAAACGGCAGAGCATCTTCTATGCAACTGCTGCGCCCTCCTTAATAGGAGAGAGCGTGTACTTGGGGCAAAGTTAATAAGCGCACAAGAAATATGGTTGCATATCAGCCCTAAAAAGGTTATATCATTCATTTTTGATATCATACCCGATTGGGATAAAATGCTTAGGCAGCAATCAACTGTCACTTCAACCCATAGTGCAGGTGATCCTGAACGCGGGGTAATTACCACAATAGAAGATCAACTACTGGTCGCAGTGGGCTCTCCCCTACAAGGAAAAAAAAATGTCAAAGAGTGATTGCATCCCAACAAGAAACAACGAAGCTGCGGATTAATCACTTCCATCTGTACCGTTGAGCCGTCAACACGTACGCCGGAGCATCGTATCGTTGCTGTGTACCTGCAGGAACATTTTACATTATTTATTTTTTCCTTACCTGTATTTCAATCAGCACTTTTCAGTGCTAAAATTATTTTCATTTTCTTTTATTCATATTTTCTCTTTTCTTTCCAGCATGGGGAAGTCATCGGCTGGCTCAAGGGCCGGTAGGAAAAGGATTGCCGAACCTAATTCAGGTCCATCGCCCAAAAAAGTTGAAATTTCCAATTCATTCGATGTCCTTCATAACATCGGTGATGAGGAAATATTCATATTTAATTCTGATAAGAGTACTAAGAAACCTTCTTCTTCTTATACTCTTAAAAACGAAAAGATTCCACCAATAACGGTCACGATTCCTAACTTCAATGCCTTTCGAAAAGAAATCGTCACTTCCGTCAAGGATGTGAAGATTTCTTTTCAGATCGGTCGAAGGGGAACTGCTCGTATATTGGCGGAATCTTTTAATGATTTTCAAAAAATTTTAACTTATTTGAATAATAAAAAACACCAATTTTTTACGTACGACACTAGAAGTGATCGTCCTTTTAAAGTTGTACTTCGTGGTCTCACTGGCGATCAAACACCGAATGAGATCACAAATGAATTAAATTCTTTGTTAGGTTTTTCTCCAATTCAAGTAATTCAAATGAGGAAAAGAACCAACACGAATAATACCAGTAGTGTTGGTTTTGCTCCTGAACTTTATTTGATCCATTTTAAAAAGGATCAGGTTAATAATTTGAAAATTTTGGAAAAGGCTCGTCTTATGTTTCATTGTCGAGTAAAATTTGAACCTTTTCGTAAATCCCATACCAATTTTTTACAAAATATTACGCAATGTCGTCGTTGTCAAGCTTTTTGTCATGGCACTAAAAATTGTAGAATGAATGCTAGATGCATGTTTTGCGGCTCATTCGATCATGAAAAATCTAAATGCCTTTTTGGTGGTGATAAGCCAAAAACAGAATTTTTTAAGTGTGCGAATTGCGCAGGTAATCATTCCTCGAATTCTCTAGATTGTCCCGTTAGGGCAAAAATTGTTGCTTCTAGGAAAACCCCCAAAGTTTCCAGAAAAGTTTCTTCTCCTCCTTCCTCTTTTTCGTCTTCAAACGTCGGTCCGGCAAACAACCAGCCTGTTCGCAGTCAGCCTCGGCCTACATTGGAATCACGGCTGGGTAATACCCGAAGTGATTTTAATGTTACCTGGGCTGATTCTGCGCCACAGACTCGTTGTTTATCGTTCTCAGAGGTGGTTGAAAATGGGTTGCCCTCTTCAGGTTTAACTAATAAAAATGGGAAAAAACCAAGTCTCAACGTTCATGCGAAGGCTTGGGAAAATCCCCGAAATTCAAATACTTTTTCTTCTCCTTCCTCTTCTGATTCTAACAATTTTGTTGATTTGGGTGAGATTACTGAGGAAAAATTAAAATTTTTGCATCAAAATTTAATGGAAATGATGCAACTTATGTTGAAAGCAAATTCAATGTTTGAAGCTTTTCAAACTTCTTTTAATTATGCTAACAAAATTATTATGACTTTACGATTCCCTCATGGATCCAAATAGATGTTTAAATATTATGAATTGGAACGCTAGATCTTTGCTGGCTAACCAAGATGAATTCTTTTTATTTTTGAAAACTCAAAACATACATATTGCTGCCATCACTGAAACTTTTTTAAAGCCAGACAATAACTTGAAAAGCAATGCTTTCTTTAAAATTTTACGAAATGATCGACTTGATCGACAAGGTGGGGGTGTAGCTATTGTCATCAATAGTCGTCTCAAATTTAGACTTCTTCCTTCTTTCAATACAAAAGTCTTAGAAACAATTGGAATTGAATTAGAAACTTCTATGGGGAAAACTATAATTGTTGCCGCATACTTGCCTTTTCAATGCAGCGGTGAACAGAAAAATTTTTTCAAGGGAGATTTACAAAAACTCACCAGAAATAAATCTAAATTTTTTATTATTGGTGACTTTAATGCAAAACACCGATCTTGGAATAATATTTCATCAAATTCAAATGGGAATATTTTGTTTAATGACTGCTCTGCAGGTTATTATACTGTTGAATATCCTTATGGGCATACTTGTTTTTCTTCAATTAGAAATCCCTCCACAATTGATTTGGTTCTAACGGATTTAGGCGAGCATTGTAGTCAATTAGTTACTCATGCGGACCTCGATTCAGACCACCTTCCAGTAACATTTTCTTTATCCCAAAGTCCCATTGAAAACCCTTTAAAATCAACTTTTAACTTTCAAAAGGCTAACTGGGAGCGATATATGAATTTTATTGAACGTAATTTAGATGTAAACGTTCCACTGAATTCAATAGAAGATATTGATTTAGCTGTAGAAAATTTGACAACTTCAATAGTCAATGCTAAAGCCGCTTCAATACCTAAAGTTAAACATAAATTTAATCAACCTTTAATTGATGATGATCTTCAGTTTTTGATACGACTGAAAAACATTCGTCGACGCCAATATCAACGTACTAGGGATCCTTATTTAAAATTTATTTATTGCGACCTTCAAAAAGAGATCAAACGTCGTTTAAATTTCATTCGTAATGAAAATTTTGCTAAAGCAGTAGAGGACATAAAACCCTACTCAAAGCCATTTTGGAAATTAACAAAAATTCTGAAAAAGCCCCAGAAGCCAATTCCTACTTTGAAAGATGGGGATAAACTTCTTTTAACTAATTCAGAAAAAGCTCAAAAATTAGCCCAACAATTTGAGTCTGCTCATGATTTTAATTTAAACGTTGTCAGTCCTATTGACGCTCAAATTTCCCTAGAATTTGATGATATTCTTTCAAAGCAAAATGTGTTTGAAAGTTCTTGTGAGACAAATATTGATGAACTTAAATTGATTTTCAAAAAATTTAAAAATATGAAAGCTCCGGGGGAAGATGGGATTTTTTATATTCTTATTAAAAAGTTGCCTGAAAGCACTTTAAATTTTTTAGTTAAAATCTTCAACAAATGTTTTCACTTGGCATATTTTCCCAATAAATGGAAAAATGCCAAAGTAACTCCAATTTTGAAACCTGGAAAAAGTGCTTCAGAGCCTTCAAGTTATCGACCAATTAGTTTGCTTCCTTCTTTAAGTAAACTATTTGAGAGAGTTATTTTGAATAGAATGATGATTCACATTAATCAGAATTCTATTTTCCCTGATGAACAATTTGGTTTTCGTCATGGACATTCTACTACACATCAACTTTTGAGTGTAACTAATATGATTAACGCTAGCAAATCTGAGGGTTATTCAACTGGTGTTGCTCTTCTTGATATTGAAAAAGCTTTTGACAGTGTTTGGCACAAAGGTTTAGTAGCTAAATTAGCTCGATTTGATTTTCCTGTATATCTCACCAAAATTATTCAAAATTATTTGACTAGCCGAACCTTACAAGTAAGCTATCAAAATTCATGCTCTGAAAGGACACCCATTAGAGCTGGTGTCCCTCAAGGCAGTATACTTGGGCCAATTTTATACAATATTTTTACTTCTGATCTTCCTGATGTACCAGAAGGAAAAGGTAGAAGATTATTTGCTGATGATACTTTGCTTTCAGCCAATGGTCGAAATTTACGGGTGGTACGCAGTAGATTGCAACAAAATTTAAATTCCTTTTTGAATTACTTGAAAATGTGGAAAATTTCTCCTAACGCTTCCAAAACTCAACTTATTTTATTTCCCCATAAGCCAAGAGCAAATTTTTTAAAACCAAATGAAAATCATTCCATAACTTTTAATGGGGTTTCATTAGAATGGTCTGATCACGTGAAGTACCTGGGACTTACACTTGATCGGAATCTTACTTTTAAAAATCACATTGAAGATATTCAATCTAAATGTAATAAATACACTAAATCTCTTTATTCTCTCATCAACAGGAAATCCAGGTTGTGTCTGCGAAATAAGATGTTAATCTACAAACAGGTCTTTCGACCAGCGATAATGTATGCAGTTCCGATTTGGTCTAGCTGCTGCGCGACGAGGAAGAAAGCCATCCAGAGGATTCAGAACAAGGTTCTGAAAATGATTTTGCGGCTTCCACCTTGGCACAGCACCGAAGATCTTCATCGGATTGCAGGCATAGAATCGATCGGAGAGATGGCCAACAACATCATCTCCAACTTCAGAGGCAAATCGATGCAGTCTTCCATCGCAGAGATTCGTTCTCTTTACAATTAAGTTAGTTTTTAGGATTTAGGATTAAGTTTATACATTTTTTTTTTTTTGCTCAACAGGATATTCTCCTATAAATCAAATTATTTATTGCTTAAGCAAATTTAAATCAAATAAACAATGTTTAAAATTAACTGTATCAAAGAGTTGCACTGATCATAATTGATCTGAACACTTTAATTTAACTTTAATAATGTAACTTAAATGTAATGATTAAAAGACTAATAAAGACATATTTAAAAAAAATAAAAAAAAAAAAAAAAAAAAAGCTGCGGATTAAATACCCCATCCTGCCCAGAACACCCAATTGTTTTAGCCTGGACAAAATTTGATGGCGGAATGACCCGGTCAAAGACCTTAAGCGGGTCATAGACTACACAAATGGCCTGTACAAATTCGATGATTCCACGACGATTGTTTGATCTATGCTCGCCCACACACTATACAAACATTTTTCACGCGAACACAAACGATTGCTGGCGAAAACAGCAACAGCAACAAGAAAAACATCTCCACCCCGGCTGGGAGGATGGTTTGTACAAAATATTTCGATACCGACCGATTTTACTCCAACCGTTTGGGCGCTCATTCAAGCAGTGTCATACACTATGCAAATCGTGTTTACAGCGACAAAATTTCATCGAATTTCATCGCATTTGTACAAATGTTGTGTTGTCTGTGGCCCGCTTTAGAGAGGTCCAAGCATAACCACTCCAAGTGTTGGCTGTTATCGATGGAGTCGGCAACGAGATTTTCAAATGTGGTGAGGTGGTCGTCAGTGGAGCATCCAGGGCGAAAGCCAAACCGTATTGTGTCGAGGAGGTTGTTCGGCTCGAGAAAGGAGACTAGACGGCGTTTAACCCGGCGTTCAAGAATCTTCCCTGCACAGTCCAACAGGGTGATAGGGCGGTAGCTGTTAATGAGGAAAAGGTCTTAATCGGGTATGGGAATTGGTATGATTAAGCTTCATCGTTGAGTGTTTCCAGGAACAGAATCTCGCCGATCAGTGGAAGGTTTTCAAAAGGGAATAACCAATCTCGTCTTGACCAGCGGAACGTCCTCTGACCTTACTAAGGGCGATGTCGAGTTCTTGTAAGGTGAAATCGGAATTGTGATCGGGGTGGAATGCTCGAGTGAAACAACGATTGGGATGTGGTCACTACCATGAGTGTCTTCTAGAACTATCCAGGAGAATTTCTGACTGAGATTGCAGGATACTAAACTTAGGTCCAAGGTAGACGTATTGTCAGTGGAGGGGTCAATTCTTGTGGGTAATGAGTTGTTCAGAATGTCCAAATTGTTGGTAGAGCAGATATTTTCAATGAACGCTCCTTTTCGGCTGATTTGAGAGCATTCAAGCATTCAAGTCACCCAATATTAAGAAGAGAAGAAGGAAGTTCTTCAAATTCTTGGGTGTATTCATTCAGTGGTTGCATGGGGGTATGTAGAACGAGACTATGGTGATTTTTATGGGTGATTTGAGTTGGATGCTGACTTCATTTAGTGAGGAGTTGATTGATATTGTTGTGTATGTTGTGTAACCTGATCTGTCAGCTCCTAGATGAGATCACATGACAACACATTGAGTGGTGTTCAGAGTTGGATGGGAGATGATGGAGCCGGGGGTTCCATCAATGAGTTGGTTGATGCAGGTTAGTTTGGTGGCTTGCTCCTGGCTGCGGCCCTTTAGCAGATAACTGGATCCGCCTTCGGCTGGATTAACACCTTCGATTCGACCAACAGCTTGGTTGATGGTCTTGGCGATGGTAAACGGTTTGGACTGCAATTATAAAAGTTATAAAAGCCAGCAGTAAGCGACGGTGTTTTTCGGGGTATTAAGAAAACCAGCAGTAAGATTATAAGTCTACGGGTTGATACTTTTACGGATGGAATTGATGTTCATAACATAAACATTCAGCTTTTTAATATTTCTGTTTCCTGATATCAAATGGTCCTTTTCAGGACCACTTTTTGTTCAATGAAAGAGTCTTGTAAAAAAAAAATATTTTGGAAGAAAGAGTCTTGCATAAAAACTGTTGCGATAATGCGGCAAAAATTAAACTTTATCGATGTTCAAACTGGCATACAAATGTTTGGTACCTTTCTTTTCCGAAATTCTTTTATCTTTGGACTGAACAAGTTGTCCGTGTGTCAAAGCGCAACAAGAAGAAACTCCAATTGTTTTTTTTAACCAGTTATTTTGAGTTGAAACCATAATAATATATCGAAGAATAGTTCGATTTTGTGAAAATTAACTAAATAACTCAATGTGTGAAAAAATGCTTATGAATGTTTTCCCCGCATAAACCGCAATAAATTTTTATGTTTGTGAGGAGTTTGAAATTCTTGAAATTCGTCTCTCAATAGCTCACGATAAAATAAGACAATCCCAGGCTTGACCAGATGAAGAATGGTGAGATTCCGTAGCAAAATTCAGTGGACCAGTATGTAACACCAAGCCTTGCGTGCGTTCTTATTATAACGCAGAAAGCAAAGAGTTGCCACCCCAGTTTGTCATCAACCTTAGTAGTTTTCTTTCTACCTGTTGGCTCTGTTGGGAGCTTCGGTTGCTTGGTCCTCCCCGGGGGAGCGGCGGTCAGAGCCGGGTCAGCAGCCAGGACAGCGGGAAAACAGCTCTACTTAAAAATTTGAACACGGTTGAAGCTAGGCTACAGCCAGGTCCCGGCAACGATACATTATTTGTCTATGTATCGTGTAACCAACATCTTTTAACTAAGTGTTGGTGAATCTCGTTTTTAAGCTTTTTTTCCTCAGATTTAAGCTTTTTTTGCCTTGAGAGCATAGGAGATGAAAGCTCAAATCTGAAGAAAAAAGCTTAAATCTGTCAAAAAAGGGGAAATCTGAGGGGAAATCTGAGAGATGTGCTCCATACGGTTTGTATAACATTGCCAGGATGTGGCTACAGCTCGGCAGTTGTTTCTTTCCAAGCACAAATCTGTATTTGCGCTTTATTAGTATTGGTGTATCAACACACAGGCAATACAAAATGTTCTTCGGAAAGGATGTCCCAGGGGACTGAGATAAACGGAGAATCATCGTCAATGATCACACAAATTGTGAAGCCAATGATTGAATTTGTGGTAATTTGTGGCAATTTGTGAGAGAGAATTAGAAGGTTTAAGTTAAAATGAGAGGAAACGGAGCTCAGAGAGAGTGAAAATGTGCTAATTGTGGCAAATTGTTGCAATTTGTGAAGCTTTGTGGAATTTTGATCATTACCATTCCAAATGCAAAGAATTCTCTCTCCACTGCAATCCCTTGGGATGTCCTTTAATTGGAATGTGTTCGTGACGCGAAGTTCATTCGCTAATTTCCCATTTTTAGATCATCACTGCTGGGTTATGATTCAGTTTTTTAATGATTAATGGCATTTCGGCGAGATGTTAAATTCTAAAAGGAAGAATATCAAATGAAAGTCATGAAGATTATTTGTCCCGCACCGTATTATTGTCTAAAATAAGTAAAGTCATTGATCTATTCTATACAATGATACATGGATGGATCGAAGCACATGTTTTCGTACCTCACCGAAATGCCGTTAATCATTAAAAAAATTAATAAATCGAATTTCATTTTGCACCTCTTTAGTGTTGCCGTAAGACGTAATTCTACTTCAAAAATAGTTTTACACTATGAAAGGCGCTTCATAAGACGTATCTTATGGAAATTGTAATAAGAATTTGCCTGAGTGTACATAAAGTCAACATTAATAATTTAAACGCAGCAAAGGAAACAAATTGTAATGAAAATAAGATGAGTAGTTCACTTTTCTCTACCACTCCCAATTTAAGTCAAAAGGCGTGGATCGAAGGTTTGGACTTGAATTGAGACAATTTTAAGCTATTTTCTCGACTCATGTCCAACCACTTTCTCCTTTAGAAACGTCATTTTTCAGAGAAACCAACGATTTGAGAGCTTCAGCCACAAATTATGGCATCGAGCATATTTTTGTGTGATTTCAATTCTGTTAACGACATGGGGTTTCCAAAAACTCGCAACACCCTGTATTACAAACCCATATCGGCGTGTGTCGGTCGGTGGAGCCGCGATTCGCCTCGTCGTCGCCAATGCCGGGAGCGAAGCGCTGAGAGCGTTTTTTGAACCACACTACAGGGAGCCGCCCGCCAGCGAGCCGTGTAGTGATCGCGAGACTGGCCATTCGATTGGGTGGCGCGGTGCGGGAGCTCTACATTGTTATTATCGTTGTTATCCGCAGTCGGTTGTCCGTTTCTTCCGTTCGTTGAGGTTCAATCAATTTGTTGGGGACCGCCTCACGCCCGATAATAATAATCCATCGGCTTTGACAAGTGCGTATTACGACGACGGGTGCCCATCCGGGTAACCTAATGATAAGTTACATGTGTTTAAGGTGACCGCGTTATGGATGAATCCCTGATTAGGCGGAAGCAAACGATTGGATGTGTGATACCTGCGAAGGGTTGGAATTCCGTTGAGGTCTGACCGGTGTTTGGGATGATTTGTGAAACTTTATTGGGTGTTTTTCGTTTTCGTTTGGCCATTTTCAACGACGCAAATATGAATGAAAGTGCTCTAACTTGAACCGAATCAGGTTGTTGTGTTGAAACGCCAAATCTCGAAGTTGCTTTTTCGACGACGCCGCAGGAAAAATCAAAAGGGGACCTGGGAGGGTGTGGAATTTTGCTGACTGGCTGACCGAATGAAGTTTGGCAGGCAGGTGCTGCACACACTGAATGAAGTATGTGATATGAAGCTAGCAACTATAATTGGTTTCTTCGGCAGTTTGGTCAGTGCGCAATGTTTTGCCAGCTAACTAACTAGTCTAGGCGGCGGCATTTGAAAGCATTTTTCATATATCGCTAACCACCAACAACAAGTGATTGTGCTCTCAGGCGTGAAGTTTCCATCCATCTATAATATTTTTGCTCTCTATCACAGTTCGATTCGGGCAACAAAACGGCCAACCGAGTGGAAGTGGATTTAATCGTTGGGTCCAGTGGACTGTGATCAGAGAGCAAATGGTTAACTCAAGCTAGGACTGTTAAGCCTCAAATCAGCAGCCAGCCAGCCAACCATCTAATATAGTCAAGTACCTACTGTGTGTGATCAATCCCCAAGAAGGCGCGTGCTAAATATAGCTAGCGGCTTGAGAATCAGAGTAGTGTAGTAGGTACATCCAGTAGCTATTAGTGGACTGATGTCATTTTTCGAGAGCAATCGAGGAGCCAGTTTTGTAAGCTGTTGCTTGCTGTAAATCACAGAAACTAGCAGAATGCGGTTATTGCAGCAGAAACAACTATGTACCTAATAACCGCACATTTCGAAGATTTATAACGGCTCAATTGGGGCCATGATTGTTGTATAGAGCCTCGATTTGGCGAGGCGTTTAATCAGAGATGAGTGAAACTTTAACGTTAATCAATTTATAAATCTATAATCGGTTTATTTCCAACGAATCAAGTCACGAAACGACAGCGTGTATATGCTGATAATGTAGCGTTGTTTTTTACTATTAAGAATGGAAATTTAAAAAATTAATAAGGGAAATTTCAATGTAAAATTGTCGAAAATCAGAACTTGATAAAAAAAAATACGCACATTTAGATAAATCCTTTTTAATTTTGATTCAAATCTAGAAATTAAAAAAAAGTTTTTTTTGCTGTGTTTTTTTTTCAATTTAGCATATGGAAATGGTGAAATTACAAACCGGATATCATAATTGAGGTGCAAGTCTTCATAAAATATTTTTTTAAGAAAAAGATTTTTTCCGAATCATGTATGGGTTCGAAGTTTCAGTTTCAATTCGATTAAAAAAAAGTATAGAAATATATGTTTTTGCATTGAATGAAGATACTAAATTGCAAAATCGTTTTACGGGGTTAATTCATAAAGAAGGATTCCAGTGAAAAAAAATCTTCTGATCTTACGTGCCCCATTTCAAAGTTCACAGATTATGGCTTAAAACTATTTGCACATAATTGGCATAATATTCGCACAATAAATTGGCGTTTCGAGCTTTGCGCCGAAAACAAAAAAAATCACTTCTTTCTATCCCTTTATAAGAAAAATTTTACTTGGGAGCTCTTTCGGGTGATTTTTTGAAAGCTTATTTAGAAGTTTGAATATTCGAAAAGAATTGTAAATTTTGAATACGATGATGATAAAGAGTGATACGGTAAAAATTTGGTCAATATCAACTCGACGTATTTCTTTCAATTTTGCATTTAAAAAACCTGAACACCCCTCATTTTGAAGGTGTGTGTGTGTGTAGAATGTTGCTCCTATTTTGATTTTGGAATTCACTCTTCAGTTGTCAAAATGCCGTCCAAGGAAGAAGAGCAGCGTATCAAAATTTTGCTGGCGCATCGCGAAAATCCGAGCTACTCGCACGCAAAGCTGACAAAATCGCTAAAAGTTGCCAAATCAACCGTTACAAATGTACACAGAAAATAAAAAAAAGGGAAAAATTTACCTTTTTGCGAGATGATTTTTTTTCCACTCCTCTTTCGAGGTAAATTTTACCTTTTTTCATTCACCTAGCAAAAAAGTAGATTTTACCTTTTTCAATTCACCTAGCAAAAAGGTAAATTTTACCTTTTTCGCATTCACCTAGCGAAATAGTAAAAAATACCGTTTTCCCATTCATTGATATAAAAGGTAAATGCTAGTTGGTTTGATTGGTTTCTTCAATAAGAATAAAAACAAAATTCATTCATAAATGTTTATTTATTTGAAATAAATAGGGATATTTACCTAATATTTATTTTCGAAATGTATCATCATGTTTGAAAAAATTATTGAGGTTAAGTCCTTTTTTGCCAGGCTCGTGGCAATCGGCTTCGCGTTCTTCTGCGCCATAATGGCCACTGGATCCTCCTGCACTGCGTTAACACTTTCATGCCCTTCTCCGTTCGACAAATCCAGTGAGGCGCGGCCGGAATGATATCTGGAGGATGACGTGGAATACACCTCGAAGCTGGGCCGATCTGAAACATAAGCAAAGTATTATGACGAGAATCAGCACTACTAAATGATATCTAAGAAAAAACTTACCATTCTATTCCGATTTTCTCATATTGGGCACGAAGCAAAACTTCCCTTCTGAACTACAAAACAGTTGTGGCTTAACCTCAAAAAACGGATTCGTCAAATAGTTATTTTTTTCGAAATGAATTGTACCGTTTTGTTTAGCTCAATCCTGGTCAACTCCACCTCACTACGAGGTAAGTTTTACCTTATTTGGATTTACCTTTTTTTCTAGGTGAATTATACTTTTTTATCCAGCTCAATTCAGGTGAACTTCACCTCGCTACGAGGTAAGATTTACCTTTTTTGGATTCACCTTTTTTCTCTGTGAATTATACCTTTTTTCCAACTTCGATTCAGGTAAATTTTACCTAGCTGTGAGGTGAGTTTCACCTCGAAGAGATTAGAAGTTACCTTTTTGGCTTTCACGAGCGTTTACCTTGTTATCTCGGTAAATTTTGTAAGATCCGTCTTACCACTTCCGCCGGCGTCTCAAAGACTCCCTTTTTTTTGGGCCTCAGGGCGGCACGCTTATCCACAAAAACAAATCGCAGGGAATATCAGTCGAATGAAAGAAAACTCCCAAAATTTATGCTTCTCTATGTGTACACGTATATTGCCAGACTTAACACTGCTTGCCCCCCATTTCCTTAACTAAGCTAACCTGTTAGGGACCTTGCCCTTACTGCTGCTGACGAAACCTCGAGGACTGATGGCGACCTCGATAGTTGTTCCTGGAGGGGTTGCGTTCCAGCACAAGGGGGCTTCCGTCGTGGGAACCCCGACAGGACGTTCCAGGCTACCTTCTCCTCGGAACAAGATGGCTTCCGTCGGTGCACCAATGCGGCCTAGCGATGGGTACCAAAAACAATGGCTGGCCTAACGACGACGCCGGAAACAAAGGCTTTTAGCCTAAGCCAAAGGGGTCCTAATGTGAGGACAAACAAGGATGAGCGGGTATTTCGGCAAGGGTCTTTGGCGGTCCACTGCACACTATTAATTTTTTGGTGTAAATTTATGTCAAATTGGATGCACAAAACTGAAGCATCACTTTTGACCTAAAATTAGTTCTTAGAAAAGACGTAAACGCTTCGAGTCATAAATTATCGAAGACATAAATTTTTGAAGACATGCAATTTGACACAATATTACATCATCGATGATGTAAACTTAAATCAAATTTGATGCACAAAAGCAAAGCATCGTATTTTACATAAAATTAGATCGTACCAGCTATAACAATGCGCCGAACAAACTTTGGACGATATTTAAGGGGTTTCGGAATTAATTTGAAAGGCAAACATTTCTATAATTATATACATAAGGTATTCTTTTATTATCAAAACACATAAGATTACAATCAACCTACGTTCACAGAACACAGCAAAAATAAATCATTAAGCATGACAGCAAATTTACTGTAACAATACAGAGTAAACGCATTTTATTGAATTACGATGTTTTCTTGAGCATTATTTCTGGTATCCAATTGTTTTTTTTTTTGAATTTGTTAGAAAGATAATCTATAGCTATCGAGAAAATTACATGTCAGCCGAACGACATTGTCTACACAAAGGCGGAAATATATAATTCTTTAAAAAAATAAAATTAAAAATTTTAGGGGGTAGTTGATACCGGACACTTAAGGTTTTTCAACAATAACGTCAAAAATATATATTTTTGTAAATATCCTACTGATTTGAAGAGTATCGTCTCGGTGGTCTAGTGGGTAGCGTTTAAAGACGGTAATCGCTGGTCCACTGATGGCACGGGTTCGATTCCGATCTTGGTACTGTTAAATGTTAATCTTAAGTTGTCCACGTCTTTTAGTCAGTATGTCTTTTAAAATATTATGATCACAGTATATAGAACAAAATTAATTTACATGATGTTCACGTGGTATCGTAAATCATTTTTTGTTAGTTCTCACTCAACTCCAAAAGTGTCGTCTATGGCCGGACACAACAACTTGAATAAATGACTCAAATCACGGATTTTACGATAATCTCATAGGATCATCTCATAGGATGAAAATCCCGCAAAAAGATGATGCGTTTTCCAGAAATCAATGTTGTCCGGCAATGTCCGATCATAGATGAGGTTTGTGTTAATCAAAATAATGATTTTTAAAACAATCCTAAGTTCTATTTTTTGAAATACAAAGAAGAGTGATCTTTCTGAAAGAAAGCTTCTTAATTACCTTAAAATATTCTACTAGTGATGACTTGCGACCGTTACAGTTACAGATGATCTTCATGTCGGAGATTCTGGTCATCATCGCTCATCGAATGCATTTTGCACCCCTTCTGTTTTGCACTTCATGTCCGAATTGGAAGAAAACCTGCACAATCACATCATGCTACAAATCAACGGCATAAATCGTGACTAGATTTCAATACAGCCATAGCCAGTCTTAGTGGTACTTTCAATAGATAACGGGTTCTTAAAACTCCTGCAAAATAAAAACAGATTTGATTGATTTACCGCGTTACATAAACAAATTGACAGACTATACCTTCAGCATAAGTTTCGATCCGCTTCCTACGGGCAAATATAAGCTGGTGGCAGACCGATAGGAGATGCAGCATGCGTACTTCTTGCAATGTGTGATATCGCCACATAAGGAAAATGGTTCCGGTTCCTTCTGGTTCCTGTTTGATACCTTAGGTCGATTGCTCATGTTGCTGGGCCTCATGTGTAGATCGAAGTCCGGTTGTTAACTTCGCATACCAGAGCAACTAATGTTTCGTTTAGATGACGGGATTAGGCAGTTGATATTGTTTTTGACGCGAAGGACAAATGAAATAAAACGCAGAAGTTACTTTTCTGGTGGTAGATAAAAAAATAAAAAATAAACTTACGCGTACCATCGCCATCAGTTCGGATACGATGTTGCTGGTGTCCGGGGACCGTATCCACGCATTCTGTTGCCCATTATTTAAAGCGCTTCAAGGTCTCCGTCTATAGGAAGAATTCAGACAAGAAAAGGAAAGTTGAGCATCTTTTTTTTGTTCTAGCAAAAAAAAAACGAAAATTTCTATCAACTAGCGCCGATGTTCCACAGATTCATGATACAGGGGAAATGTTCCCCGTTCTTCTGGGAACTCACCATCACCATCCGGTCGGTATTGCAAAAATAAACGATTTTTGTGTTGCACCACAGATCCATCGATCATCAGCTGGCAGAACTCGTACATGTCACCGGACAATCCGGCTTGAATCGCCGCACTCACAACTTTCGGGCCGGATTGATGTTGCTGAAAGCATCTCGGTTTTTCACTGCTGCATGTCATCAGAGAGACACTTTTGTTGACAACCGAATCCACGGTTTTCAGTCGACACGAGAAAACGGAAACACCTTCCCGGGTGCCGCGACCATAACAAAGTCGTTCATCGGATTTTCTTGAAACACAAATTCGCACAAAACAAAGAACATATCAAAACAAAGCCGCCGCACGCTCACTTTGACGTTTCTTTTTACTATGCCGGCTGGGATGCCAGACGCACTTGATTTTTTAATGTGCCATTAAATAATTAACAAAACATTATTCCATATTTCACGGTAATTATGCAACGATGTAAAGCAAAAGTAATTTTTGATTTTTATGGTATGCGTAATTTCATGAATTGATGGAGTGCGTTGTGTGAGTGTATTGTTTAAGTTGAAATTGATGTAAATTTATGGCGTTTCTGATTTTAGATCTTTGAAAATTAGGTGTTGAAGCGTTTCTGGCTCATGTAATTTTGAAAAATTTTTGGTGTGTGGCTTACCTAATGTCCTTACTCACACCTTTTCCAATACTCTTCTCACAGTTTCGACTATGGTTGACTTTTTTCTTGGTTTTTAGTCACAAGGTAATGTTCGTGCTTTGGTGGGTTTTGGAAGAGTGGACGAGGATCAGCCAGTGTTCTTTGACCGACCTTCACCTATCATTCAGGTCGTTGCCCTCGCCTCGGCGCTTTTGCTTTTCGAGTAGAGTTTTGTCGACATCGTTACCATCGTTAGCTATCTGCTACCAACGGGTTCAGCTGACGGCCATCTGGTGGTCAAGTTCCTAAGCTTGGTCGGTGTATGTGTCTGACAGCAGGGGGCTTAATCATCTGGGGACTGCTTTTGGGAGAGAAAACTTTACATACAAATGACACTCACTGCGATATACTACAAATAAACAAAATTTACATATAACGCGAACAATCTATGAAACCTCATTGGAAGTGTCATCTGGCGCTTACAATTTTACCTTTTTATTATTTTCCGTGTAATTAAATTGTTTGGGGAACGTTTGTCGACAGCCAGGAAGTCTGGATCGGGGGGAAATCGAAAACCGGAAGCCGCTGAGACGACAAAGAAAGTTGCCGATAGTTTCAAGCGAAACCCTAACCCTCTCTCCGAGATGCCGCAAATAAGCTGGGTGTATCGTCTACAACCGTGCATCGAGCCAAAAAACGAGCCGGACTATCGACTTACAAGAAGGTAGTGACTCCAAATCGCGATTATAAACAAAATACGACGGCCAGCGCGCGATCCCGGAGGCTGTACACGACGATGCTGACGAAGTTTGACTGCGTGATAATGGACGATGAAACCTACGTCAAAGCCGACTACAAGCAGCTTCCGGGACAGGAGTTTTATACGGCAAAAGGAAGGGGAAAGGTAGCAGATATTTTCAAGCACATGAAACTGTCAAAGTTCGCAAAGAAATATCTGGTTTGGCAAGCCATCTGTACCTGTGGCTTGAAAAGCAGCGTTTTCATAGCTTCCGGGACTGTCAACCAAGAAATTTACGTGAATGAGTGTTTGAATAAACGTCTGCTGCCTTTCCTGAAGAAACACCGTTGTTCCGTACTGTTTTGGCCGGATTTGGCATCTTGCCATTACGGTAAAAAGGCCATGGAGTGGTACGCCGCCCAGAACGTGCAGGTGGTTCTCAAGGACAAGAACCCTCCCAACACGCCAGAGCTCCGCCCAATTGAGAAATACTGGGCTATTGTCAAGTGGAACCTAAAGAAGACCAAAAAAACTGCTAAGGACGAGCAGCAGTTCAAGGCACACTGGCTTTCTGCGGCGAAGAAGGTGGACAAAGTGGCTGAACAAAATCTGATGACAGGGGTTAAGCGTAAGGCCCGGCAATTCGGATTTGGAAAAGCAGAAGCCTAGCTGAATATTTTTCCTGAATTTTATACTAATTCAACTTGAAAAAGAAATTTAATTTGATTTTTTAAATGAACGATTTCACCGATTTACACGCGTTTTCCGTTGACCAACCTTTATACGCTTATAAAAGCTGTCGATAAATATTGAAGAATGTTTTTTTTTTTATTTTTCTTTCTTGATTTTTGTTGAGAGATTTTTGGAAATTTGCCTGGATTTTTTGTCGTCAATAGTGAAAACAAATGCCCAGATTTAGCCAGGTTTTTATATAAAATTGATTGGACACGTGCTGAGAAAATTCTGGCAACCTTATTTAAAAGAGTTACAAAACCAGTGCACAATGGGGAATAAAGTGTACAAACCGTGAAGAAATTCAATATCTTTTGTCCTACATGACCCAAATCTATGAAATTATACATTCCTTTTGTGAAAATTTCCGAAGAATCGATTGGACATAGTTTCATACGCCGCACAAGCTTGCGAACGGAGATATAGTGCCTTTTTAACCCTTAATTCCCCTATATTTTGTAAACATTCCAGAAAAACACTGTTTCGAACCAGAGAATTTTGAACGAAAACAGACCTATCGTGTGTAACTTTTCTGAGGTATTGAATAAAGGCTGTTTTGGCCACCGCACGCTTCAGAAAATGGATTTATGGCTGTTTTTACCTTCAATTCCCCTATATTTTTCAATTATTTCTGAAAAAAGCTTGTTCGAACTTGAAAATTTTGAACCAAATGGGTTGAATCTTGTGTGATTTCTTCCAAGCAATCAAATGAAGGCTGTTAGAGCCCCCGCACACTTCGAACAATGAAGTTATCGCTGTTTTATCTTAAATTCCTCTCAATTTTTCAAACTGTTAAGAAAATGCATGTTCGGACTTGAAAATATTGAACATTTTTTAACATATCTTGTGTGATTTTTTCCGAGGAATCCAATAAAGGCTGTTTGAGCCACCGCACGCTTCGGCAAATGGAGTTATGGCTGTTTTTACCCTCAATTCCCCTACATTTTTCAATAATTTCAGATAAAAAGCATGTTCGGACTTGAAAATTTTGAACCAAATGGGTTGTATCCTATGTGATTTTTTCCGAGAAATCCAATGAGGGTAAAGCCATAATTCCATATTTCAAAGCGTGCGGTGGTTCAAACAGCCTCCATTGGATTCCTCGGAAAAAATTGCATAAGATAAGTCTCGTTTGGTTCAAAATTTCCAAGTTCGAACATGCTTTTTCTTAACAATTTGAAAAATGTTGGGAAATTGAGGGTAAAACGGCCATAACTTCTGTTTCCAATCCTTGCGATGGCGCACATATGCTTTGTTGGATTCCTTGAAAATTACATAGGATACAACCCATTTGGTTCAAAATTTTCAAGTCCAAACATTCTTTTTTTCTGAAATCATTGAAAAATGTAGGGGAATTGAGGGTAAAAACAGCCATAACTCCATTTTCCGAAGCGTGCGGTGGCTCAAACAGCCTTCATTAGATTTCTCGGAAAAAATCACACAAGATACGTTCCAAAAGGTTCAAAATTTTCAAGTCCGAACATGCATTTTTTTAACAATTTGAAACATTGAAGGAAATTGAAGGTAAAACAGCCATAACTCCATTTTTCGAAGTGTGCGGGGGCTCAAACATCCTTCATTCGATTGCTTGGAAAAAACCACACAAGATTCAACCCATTTGGTTCAAAATTTTCAAGTTCGAACAAGCTTTTTTCAGAAATAATTGAAAAATATAGGGGAATTGAAGGTAAAAACAGCCATAACTCCATTTTCTGAAGCGTGCGGTGGCCAAAACAGCCTGCATTTGATTCCTCAGAAAAATTACACACGATAGGTCTGTTTTCGTTCAAAATTCTCTGGCTCGAAACAGTGTTTTTCTGGAATGTTTACAAAATATAGGGGAATTAAGGGTTAAAAAGGTACTATATCTCCGTTCGCAAGCTTGTGCGGCGTATGAAACTATGTCCAATCGATTCTCTGGAAATTTTCACAAAAGGAAAGTATAATTTCATAGATTTGGTTAATGTAGGACGAAAGACATTGAATTTCTTCGCGGTTTGTGCACTTTTTCCCCATTGTGCAGTGCAAAAAGAACAGTAGCACAAACATAACTTCGTACATTTGTAAATGACGTACATAATATCGAAGATTTAGAAGCAATCTAAGTTTAACATTCCAAAATAATCATTTCGAATTATAAAATGTCAATTGTTATTGGTGGAATCTGCTTAGAATGGCTTGATAATAAATCTAAACATTTTGTATTGCTTTTTTTTGGTATTGAAAAAAAAATCATGAGCGTTATTATGAAGTCGCGAATCCCTTAAAAATGGTAAACGACTATAACCGAAACAAAAAAAAAATCATGAATATTAAGTAAACGTGCCTCATGATTAATGTTATGAAGCAAAAAGCAGCCCAATGCAATATGGCGCAGAAGCGTTTGCTTAACACAGTTTCAATTTAGCAATAAATGAAAGTTTATTATTTATAGACAACAAACGATTTGCTAATTGTTTCAATAAAGTTATTTTTTGTTATGTTCCGCATCCGATAAAAGCTATATGCCCAATGATTCATGTTAGTATATCAAAATGAGAAGGTTCTTTATAAAATCTGTTGAATCAGTATCATCAAAGGTCAGTACAGAAAGCAACAATCAAAACAAAGCCCTGTTTCCTACCCCGGTAAACATAAGTAAAATTGCTTATAAGTGGTGTTCAAAACAAACATCAATTCCTAGCTAAACGGTGCAAATATGCTTTAAGTATGTGAAAACAAGCAATAAAAAACCAAATGAAACGTGTTGCAATTCTAGTAGATAGGTACCTGTACGATGGTTGTTTTTGTTTTGCGATTTCGACGCTCGATTTTGACCCAAATTACGCCAGACGACGCCGCAGCCGACCATCGGCGTTCATCGGTGTAAATGGATTTACAAAATTCTCTTGTACCTTACACCCTCGCCTAGCCCACTCGCCGAATGATGAATGGGAAATTTCAAAGGACAGGTCAGTTCTACAAACAACATAGGCCGGCGCAATCGGCCCACAACAGAATCTGGTAAATCATTCGATCAATGAAAGTAAATGGCGCTGCTAGGCGTCGCGTCGCGTCGTTTTGCATCACTCATTTATCGAGAAATGATAGTTAATCTTTCCGCAAATGAGCTTGTCATTGTGTATTCCGTTTGCGCAAAGTTTTTGAGCCTCCTCCCTTCCTCTATATTTTCTTTCGGTTTAGCTCAAATGACTTCAAGACCAGGTGGTTAAGATTGCAATCTACAATATTTACGACATGTCTAATGGCGATTTTTTTTTGCTTCTACTACCTTCTGATGGATTTACATTCATTTGGAAACGTGTGCTGCGTCTGTCTGTCCGAACATTTGCAGTCGCCAAGTCACGCTCCATAACAGAAATTAACACTTTTCGAAGGATGCCAAATTGGGTGGATTATCTATCTGTCTGTCTGAGGGGGGAGACTGTAAATGCGATGTTTCACAACATCGCTCCAAGAAGAAAACAAAACTCCAAAGCGATTGGATTCAAAACACGTGGGAATGACTTCAACCAGGGTCAAACGCAGTCCGTTGGTTGAGTTGAGTATTTCTGAGAATAGTTGGTCCATCAATCCGATCGGAATCTAGCGGAAGATGGCTCCACACATCATTCATCACTGCATCAAGATCGATATCTTCAGTCAATAACTGTCAGAGTTGAGGAATTTTAAGAACAAAGTCGAAGTTTGCCAATTTTGCTTTCAGGCACAAAGATTTTAATCAGTAAAATTAAATTGCTTTTTGTTAATGCATTGCTAAATTTCCAAACCGTCGGCTTATTCTAGCAATTTTTTTAAACGTCAACAGATTGATCTAACTAGGAACAAGTTTTATTGCTTCTCTAGTGATGAAATGCATTTTGTCAAACTATTTGATTTGTGAGACTTCTTGAAGTGGTCAAACATACAACCCACTTAAAGGAAATTTCAATGATAAAATCGATAACGACGGACGTGGCATTCTTCCGACCGGCGGCGAGCGAGGATTCATTTATAATTCAAACCGTTTCCCATTTCAAAGTGCTACCGGTGGCTGGGAAGACAGTTGTCAACTACATACATATGCATGTAGTGGAGCAACGGGTCGATTGGATTGATTGAGGCCGTTCTACCCCCAAGGTGATCGAATTCAAGAAATAAATTTCACACCCGGTTACATCTTCTTGTTGGTATGGATGTTTTGGAATTTTCCTTTTTCGAAATTCGTATGTAGGTATGACACTTTTTTCGGATCAGTAGAAATCCAGAGTTGGTTCACGATTATTTTTTTCTCAACGTTTGGTGACCGTTGGCCTGTTTTCCATGTATCTGAAGTGGAAAAGTTATTTTTAAAATCCTCTCACTTTCATTATATCACAGATATGAACCAGACCAGCTTCGAGATCAGGCGTTGTTTCTCTTTTTCATTCTTATTTTTATGAGGCATTTTGTACTAAGTTGATTTTGTACTTTATTTTTGTCATTTTTGTGTTTTTATGCCATTGATTTGGTTCATTTTTAATTCTGTTAAAAACACGGTTATTTTTATTCTATCATTTTGGTTTTTTTTTTAAATATTCTAAGCACCGCACGTTAGTGAAAAATAAATCTACTACCCTTGTAAAAAATAAAGTCTAAGGTACCCCATTACAATTTTAATGATTTTTTTTTAAAGTTGCTACTTGAATTTCGAATTTCAATACAAAGAAGAGAATTTCGAATTTGTTTTTGTTCTCAAAAACTGACTGATATTTTTATTTTCAAGCATTATTTTACATCAAAAATTATGAATCTGAATTTATTTATTCACTAACTGACTTGGTGTGCTTACTACTCCTTCCATGGAAAAAATTTAGTTCGTTAAAATTATTATAATTGAAATAAAATCCTTTTTAAATTCAATTTCAACATAATTCAATCGCGAACTATTTTTCATGGCATCTGGGTATCTAAATTGTCTTGAGTCTCAACGTACCTTTAAGGTTTGTAGGTTCATGAATCCACCCTTAAGAAAAAAGGGATCTTAAATTCAATAAATAAACCCTTCAAATAAAATAAACGCTTCTTTTTGAAGCGGAAGAAGTATACACAAAAATGCAATTTTTAACAAAATCTATAAGTGTGCCAAACTTTGAAAATACAAATACTATTTTAATTAAATGTATGTAACATTTATTGAATATAAGAGTCTTCATTCATTAAAATGAGAAGCGTTTATCAATACAATATATCATCAAATTTTGCTAAAACTTTTTTTTTAAGTTCAATAAATCACCTCATCATGACAAAACACTTACGTTTATAAATTTTTAACAAAAATCTTCCGAAGATTGTTTTAATTTTATTCAATTTTTGTTTGGAAGACCCACCCCTCCACCTTCCTTTTTGGATAAAGAAGGGTTTGAAAGTATTATAAAAACTATTCCCGGTCTGGAAAACGGTGATTGGTTAAGTAGTTTCCGAAAATTGTTCGGATTGTGTCAAATTTTTGTTATTGTTATTATTGTTATTTTTGTTTGTTTTTGGATTCGAAGAGGTTTGAAAGTATTATAGAAACCACCAAGCTCAAAAAGTTAAGCCCAACTTTTGTTTCGGATTTTCTTTCCTGTGTATAAATCCATTAGAATACGGACTTTTTTTTACAATATTATGGCAACCAGCCAGACCGTAATTTGCTTAACTGGTTCACTTTACTTTAAAACCCCGTGTATGCCAAAAAAAAAGACTGGAAAATCTTGAATGCCTACCCACAATAAATAATACTACGAGTCTACGAGTTCTCTTATTTGTTGTTAAAGAATATATTTTGGGAGTACCCAGCGAATGAAGCATTTTGTTTTTAATATGAAATATTTTCTCTACAGTCAAGCAATGTTAAGGCTTTTGCGACGACTTTTATTACTTTTTATTAGCTTTGTCGAAATTTGAACAAATTACGGTACCCAATTATCAGTTTTTGAATGAAGACTTGCAGCACAGAATAGGTAGAACTAAGAAAAAAAAACATCTCCCTTTTAAATTAAGTTCGAATGTCGTGCACAATTGTAGGATATATTGCTTTAAATTTAAAGTTTACCGTTATTTGTGAGGAGTTTATAATTCATGTTTACTTAAATTGATTTAAAGATTTTACAAAAAAAAACCATTTCTGAATTTTATCCGGACAATATCAAAGCAAATGCCGGGAATTATTGAAAGTTAAAAAAGTAACTTAAAGAAAAACATTCAAAATCAATGGGAATTTGATTTATTAAACTGGGAAAACTAGAATGCTCACTTTTAAAGCATATGTATGAGTATGAATAATAAGAAATTATTTCTAATTTTCTGATCTTAAAGAAATTTGTGAAAATGAATAAAAAAAAACTTCTTAAGTTGCTTAAATTGATCCAATCGGCCATACTGAAATTCTTTATTGAGTTTTCATTCCAATGTGCTTAGATTAGAAATTCAAATTGAAACTTTTCCAATTGAATTTTTCTACTTTTGATTCTGATGTACATTTAATTTAAAATTTTTATTACTGAAGCATCTTTAATTTAGCATATCATTTTCCAATTGATAACACTCAAATTGTTTTCAATACAATAGAGATTCAATTTATTGACATTTTCAAGTCTTGTTTTTTTTAAGTTAAGGGCTTTGGTAACTCGAGATCTTGGTTGAAACTTAAAAACTCATCTGATTTTTTAAATAATTACTGATGATGTGTTTTGAACAACTACCTAATCTACATTCTGATTTTACTTTTTCAAATTAATTTTTGTCACATTTAGAATAACTATTTGACAAATTTTTCTGTTTCCAATATTTAAAGTGAAATTTAAAATCCGTATCACATTATTGAAATTTCAACACATTACATAAAAACTTATTTTTTCTGTTTACGAGATTAAAGCTCAATTGGACTTCATTTAGGGGTGCCTTAAAGCGCTCAAAGTTTTGGTTTTTCGACCCTCAAAAATTACCAAAGGTAGGCGGGGCCAAAAATAGCGGAAAAATCGAAATTCTAATTTTGATGCCAAATAACTTAAAAATGCATGAAACGTCGAAATCTGGTATTAACTCGATAAAATTGACAAAAAAATTCAACAAAGGAAGGCAAAAGGAAATTTGAAAAATCGAAATCTTAATTTTTTTTTAAACTTACTACTAAAAACTAAGACTATCCTATATTAAAACTAATTATAGAGAGAACGAATCTCTGCGATGGAAGACTGCATCGATTTGCCTCTGAAGTTGGAGATGATTTTGTTGGCCATCTCTTCGATCGATTCAATGCCCGCAATCCGATGAAGATCTTCGGTGCTGTGCCAAGGTGGAAGCCGCAAAATCATTTTCAGAACCTTGTTCTGAATCCTCTGGATGGCCTTCTTCCTCGTCGCGCAGCAGCTAGACCAAATCGGAACTGCATACATTATCGCTGGTCGGAATACCTGTTTGTAGATTAACATCTTATTTCGCAGACACAACCTGGATTTCCTGTTGATGAGAGAATAAAGAGATTTAGTATATTTATTACACTTAGATTGAATATCTTCAATGTGATTTTTAAAAGTAAGATTCCGATCAAGTGTGAGTCCCAAGTACTTCACGTGATCAGACCATTCTAATGAAACCCCATTAAAAGTTATGGAATGATTTTCATTAGGTTTTAAAAATTGAGCTCTTGGCTTATGGGGAAATAAAATAAGTTGAGTTTTGGAAGCGTTAGGAGAAATTTTCCACATTTTCAAGTAATTCAAAAAGGAATTTAAATTTTGTTGCAATCTACTGCGTACCACCCGTAAATTTCGACCTTTGGCTGAAAGCAAAGTATCATCAGCAAATAATCTTCTACCTTTTCCTTCTGGTACATCAGGAAGATCAGAAGTAAAAATATTGTATAAGATTGGCCCAAGTATACTACCCTGAGGGACACCAGCTCTAATGGGTGTCCTTTCAGAGCATGAATTTTGATAGCTTACTTGTAAGGTTCGGCTAGTCAAATAATTTTGAATAATTTTGGTGAGATATACAGGAAAATCAAATCGAGCTAATTTAGCTACTAAACCTTTGTGCCAAACACTGTCAAAAGCTTTTTCAATATCAAGAAGAGCAACACCAGTTGAATATCCTTCAGATTTGCTAGCGTTAATCATATTAGTTACACTCAAAAGTTGATGTGTAGTAGAATGTCCATGACGAAAACCAAATTGTTCATCAGGGAAAATAGATTTCTGATTAATGTGAATCATCATTCTATTCAAAATAACTCTCTCAAATAGTTTACTTAAAGAAGGGAGCAAACTAATTGGTCGATAACTCGAAGGCTCTGAAGCAATTTTTCCAGGTTTTAAAATTGGAGTTACTTTGGCATTTTTCCATTTATTTGGAAAATAAGCCAAGTGAAAACATTTATTGAAGATTTTAACTAAAAAATTTAAAGTGCTTTCAGGCAACTTTTTAATAAGAATATTGAAAATCCCATCTTCCCCTGGGGCTTTCATATTTTTAAATTTTTTGCAAATCAATTGAAGTTCATCAATATTTGTCTCATGAGAACTTTCTAATACATTTTGTTTAGAAAGAATATCATCAAATTCAAGGGAAATTTGAGCATCAATTGGACTTACAACGTTTAAATTAAAATCATGAGCAGACTCAAATTGTTGGGCTAATTTTTGAGCTTTTTCTGCATTCGTTAAAAGAAGTTTATCCCCGTCTTTCAAAGTAGGAATTGGCTTCTGGGGCTTTTTCAGAATTTTAGTTAATTTCCAAAAAGGCTTTGAGTAGGGTTTTATGTCCTCTACTGCTTTGGCAAAGTTTTCATTACGAATGAAATTTAAACGACGTTTGATCTCTTTTTGAAGGTCGCAATAAATAAATTTCAAATAAGGATCCCTAGTACGTTGATATTGGCGTCGACGAATGTTTTTCAGTCGTATCAAAAACTGAAGATCATCATCAATTAAAGGTTGATTAAATTTATGTTTAACTTTAGGTATTGAAGCGGCTTTAGCATTGACTATTGAAATTGTCAAATTTTCTACAGCCAAATCAATATCTTCTATTGAATTAAGTGGAACGTTTACATTCAAATTACGTTCAATAAAATTCATATATCACTCCCAGTTAGCCTTTTGAAAGTTAAAAGCTGATTTTAAAGGGTTTTCAATGGGACTTTGGGATAAAGAAAATGTTACTGGAAGGTGGTCTGAATCGAGGTCCGCATGAGTAACTAATTGACTACAATGCTCGCCTAAATCCGTTAGAACCAAATCAATTGTGGAGGGATTTCTAATTGAAGAAAAACAAGTATGCCCATTAGGATATTCAACAGTATAATAACCTGCAGAGCAGTCGTTAAATAAAATATTCCCATTTGAATTTGATGAAATATTATTCCAAGATCGGTGTTTTGCATTAAAGTCACCAATAATAAAAAATTTAGATTTATTTCTGGTGAGTTTTTGTAAATCTCCCTTCAAAAAATTTTTCTGTTCACCGCTGCATTGGAAAGGCAAATATGCGGCAACAATTATAATTTTCCCCATAGAAGTTTCTAATTCAATTCCAATTGTTTCTAAGACTTTTGTATTGAAAGAAGGAAGAAGTCTAAATTTGAGACGACTATTGATGACAATAGCTACACCCCCACCTTGTCGATCAAGTCGATCATTTCGTAAAATTTTAAAGAAAGGATTGCTCTTCACGTTATTGTCTGGCTTTAAAAAAGTTTCAGTGATGGCAGCAATATGTATGTTTTGAGTTTTCAAAAATAAAAAGAATTCATCTTGGTTAGCCAGCAAAGATCTAGCGTTCCAATTCATAATATTTAAACATCTATTTGGATCCATGAGGGAATCGCAAAGTCATAATAATTTTGTTAGCATAATTAAAAGAAGTTTGGAAAGCTTCAAACATTGAATTTGCTTTCAACATAAGTTGCATCATTTCCATTAAATTTTGATGCAAAAATTTTAATTTTTCCTCAGTAATCTCACCCAAATCAACAAAATTGTTAGGATCAGAAAAGGAAGGAGAAGAAAAAGTATTTGAATTTCGGGGATTTTCCCAAGACTTCGCATGAACGTTGAGACTTGGTTTTTCCCCATTTTTATTAGTTAAACCTGAATAAGGCAACCCATTTTCAACCACCTCTGAGAACGATAAACAACGAGTCTGTGGCGCAGAATCAGCCCAGGTAACATTAAAATCACTTCGGGTATTACCCAGCCGTGATTCCAATGTAGGCCGAGGCTGACTGCGAACAGGCAGGTTGTTTGCCGGTCTGACGTGTTTAGACGAAAAAGAGGAAGGAGGAGAAGAAACTTTTCTGGAAACTTTGGGGTTTTTCCTAGAAGCAATAATTTTTGCCCTGATGGGACAGTCTAGCGAATTCGAGGAATGATTACCTGCGCAATTTGCACACTTAAAAAATTCTGTTTTTGGCTTATCGCCACCAAAAAGGCATTTAGATTTTTCATGATCGAATGAGCCGCAAAACATGCATCTGGCATTCATTCTACAATTTTTAGTGCCATGACAAAAAGCTTGACAACGACGACATTGCGTAATATTTTGAAGAAAATTGGTAGAAGATTTACGAAAAGGTTCGAATTTGACTCGACAATGAAACATAAGACGAGCTTTTTCAAGAATTTGCAAATTATTAACTTGATCCTTTTTAAAATGGATCAAATAAAGTTCAGTTGCAAAACCAACACTACTGGTATTATTCGTGTTGGTTCTTTTCCTCATTTGAATTACTTGAATTGGAGAAAATCCTAACAAAGAATTTAATTCAGCTGTGATCTCATCCGGTGTCTGATCGCCGGTGAGACCACGAAGTACAACTTTAAATGGACGATCACTTCTAGTGTCGTACGTAAAAAATTGGTGTTTTTTATTATTCAAATAATTTAAAACCTTTTGAAAATCATTAAAAGATTCCGCCAATATACGAGCAGTTCCCCTTCGACCGATCTGAAAAGAAATCTTCACATCCTTGACGGAAGTGACGATTTCTTTTCGAAAGGCATTGAAGTCGGGAATCGTGACCGTTATTGGTGGAATCTTTTCGTTTTTAAGAGTATAAGAAGAAGAAGGTTTCTTAGTACTCTTATCAGAATTAAATATGAATATTTCCTCATCACCGATGTTATGAAGGACATCGAATGAATTGGAAATTTCAACTTTTTTGGGCGATGGACCTGAATTAGGTTCGGCAATCCGTTTTCTACCGGCCCTTGAGCCAGCCGATGACTTCCCCATGCTGGAAAGAAAAGAGAAAATATGAATAAAAGAAAATGAAAATAATTTTAGCACTGAAAAGTGCTGATTGAAAAACAGGTAAGCAAAAAATAAATAATGTAAAAATGTTCCTGCAGGTACACAGCAACGATACGATGCTCCGGCGTACGTGTTGACGGCTCAACGGTACAGATGGAAGTGAAAAATCTTAATTTAATTCTTTTAAATGTGGAATGTTCGTTCATAAATAGACTTTTTGGGACTTTTTCAGAAACTCGTTTATTTTTCGGAAAACCGACTTAGTCCCAGAATGGTGATTTTTAGATGTTTTAATTGGTTCCCTGCAGTTGAATTTGTGATCGTTTTCAGTAGTTAAATTTGCTGGCAATTTTGCTGGCGGGACAAAAACCAACAAAATTTTGCTGGTTTCCAGTTATTCAAAATTTGTTGTGCAAAAAGAGATGAAGGGAAAGATTAAGTTCCATCCATGTGAATTAACACAAATGGTGGATTTTATCGATTGATTCAAATATTACTCTACATTTTAAACTTCAAATAAACCAGTATTTCGAATTCTTCAATGAAAGAATTTTTGCTAAAAAGTTTTAGCTCATTATACCTAATGTTTTTAAGATAAAGATCAATCGTGTGGCCAATAAATCAATCATCAATAAATTTAATATTGTCATTAGAAATCTGTTGTGAACATTTGAATTCAGCAGAACAAAAAGTTCATGAATCATTAGATAAATTTCAATCAGTCAGTTAATGTATTTTTTTATTACTTATCATTCGTCATCGGCAGCCGATGATTATCTGATCGTCTCGATCTTCCATCACGAGAGCGTCGCCGCCGCCGTCGTGCCACTCGCTCGAGCGTGTATGCAAAAACAAAGGTCAAGATAATTGTTTTCGGATCACACAAACGATGGCGCTCCGTTGTTTTGTGTTTAGCTTTTCGATCGTGCGTCGTGTGCATGTTTGACAATGTCAATGCCACTCGTCGATCAATAAAACAAACACAATCGGACACCGTCAGCTACCCAGGCCGTCAGTTCGTGTCTTGGGAACTCACACAGTTGGGTAAACGTTTTTTGTTTTTCTCCTTCATTTATCTGCGATTCGGTTTCTAATCATATGCCAATAGAATCAGACAAAGAATTAGAGTAAAATAATCTATTTTTTTAATGACTGTCCCTTTCCGTCGTTGTGTGTTTAACATATGAGAACTTTTTACTGTTATATTTTATGTGGATTATAAGTCGTTTTCAAATGTTGTTACTGATGTGCTGAAGTATCCAATCCTATCGAACGATTGCATGACAGCAATCTGGACCAAAAACTTGAAGCAAGTTTCCCAGTTATGGAGGAATATCAAAACAATTTATCAAGGGAAATTTTACGTAACGTAAACTTTAAGAAATCACCCATCTTTATAAAGGTATTGCAGTTTGCAGTAGCCAACACTGAGCACATGATGAACTCCACTGCGGCACACATTGATCTACTTCAATGCCACTTCAGAGTCGAATCGCACTCAACGAATGCCGCATACCATCATCATCATTATTATCATCATCTGTCAGCGATGACGATGACGATGTGCCGCCCCGCCATTATTGTTGGATTTCAATTATTGAATGGAAGCCTTCCCTTACTACAATGCAATGAAGAGGCTGATGGAGCCATTGCTAGAAGTAGCCATATAGTATGGAAAAAAGAGACAAGTGCCGCTCATGTAATGTGGAAATATGTCTCAGAGATTGACCGCGCGGCTCGGACTTACCGGTTCACTGAAGACAACAGGGCGTCGCGAATGCACTCTCAGTGGGTCAATGTCTATCCGGTACGTCAAGTTGAATCCTCGCCACCGGAAGGTTGCGTGTTAAAATTTCATAGAAAATTGTGATTGAGTGGATTTCATATGGAAATTTAAATAACAACATCAAATAAATTTAGGGCAGATCGTAGGGAAACGAATACAAAAACTTGGCAACACTGCTTTTGAAAACAATTAATTTCAACAAAAAATAAGGTGGTCCGATCGTCAGAATTGAGGATTCATCAAAGTCGATGTTGATAATGAAAATACGGGTTGATGCAAGGGTGAATACGTAGGTAATCTCCGAGGCTGTCGTCATGGTTGTTTTTTTTTTTACAAATCTCTCAAGTCCACACGTCAAAGCTATTATCTCACCCTTCAGTTGAGCATTAATTGAAAAAAAAAAAACATAAACATAACCAACCAGAAGGTAGCAGTAGCAGCAGCTTCTCGGGAGGAGGAAACATCAAACGGAAAATCTTAAACACGCCAAGTATTTTGTCGAAACAGATTAGCGCGCACGTTTCAGCTGATTGAAGCTGACAGCTCTCGATCGAATTGAATCGGATGGTTCGATTTAAAAGAATAACCTACAGTAAAAAAAAAAGAATATACACTGGATGACACGTTCCGTTAATCCTTCTCTTATCGGTTTACGGGATCACTAATTTTTCACTAGAAAATCACTCTTATTTAAAACCTTTAACCGCAACGTGAGTGTAGCTGAAATCAGTATACTTTAGATTGACAGGAAGCTGTTTTTGAACACTTCAACACAAAGTTTAGATTCCATGTGCAATATAAACAATCTTCTTCGAGACCTGGAATTTGAGCAAAAGGGTGGTCTACGTTTTTCAACTTCACTAAAATCCAGCACCCAAACCCATAATTTTGATCCAATCGATAATAAAATGACACCTTCAAAAATTTATCGTATTCGTATAACCCTAAAGTTACTGCCAAAGACCTCAAAATTTGTGAAGAAATTTTCATGAGAAAAGTAAATATCAAGCTCCTGCTCAAGAACCAATAAAATTTAATTATTTAGTAATACCTTAATCAGGATTTGAAAGTTGCAGTTATACTGCTGCTAGAAATTAATACAACAGGTAGTTTTCTCATTTTGGTGGTCAACATTTCCATTGAAATTTATAACCTTTAAATAAATTAACTTTGTCATAATGTATTTCATCTATAAGAACAAATGTGATTAACCATAAAATCTTCTTTTCTCCAATTTTTCCTTAGTCAGTTCATGAAACATTAAATAAGAATGGAAATATAAACTCAACTAAGTTCAAAAAAATACAATTTGGCAACACTGCTGAACATTTCAAGTTTTAATATCTAAGGTTTGGTAAAATTGAAATTAATCGAAAATGTACATTTTTCAGTTAACGTTATCAACAAAAAGATATAATATTCCACATCATGGCCGTAGGAACGGGGGGGGGGGGATTTGGGGGTTAAACCCCCCCCATGAGGGTCCAAAAAAGCAAGCCGGCTATTCTAATCTACACTCAAAATTTTAAATTCATAATCAAATTATTATAATAGAGCAAAGATATTCAAGAGTAACTATCTGAACTAAAAACTAATACCAAAACCTCAAAACCCCATTTCAAGTTCAAAATTCTGCTACAGTTTTTCAAAATTTTCTCACTTGTTCATAGAATAAGGTTGTCAGATTTTTTTCAGCCCGTACAAATCCGGGCTGTTTTATATAAAAACCTGGCAAAATCCGGGTATTTGATTTCAAAATTGTCGACCAAATCCAGGCAAAAACCGGTCAATTTTGATCAAAACCTAGGGGTTGCTCATCAAAAATTTGGAAAAAAAACTTCAAAAACCTTTCATGATAATTTTTTTTAACTTGATGCAAAAATTTTGAACGCTTCATTAAAAAAAATTTACAACACAATTTGTTTAATTTGAAGTTTGATTTAAATCAAACTTAAGTTTGATTTAAACAATTCTTAAGAATGAGAATAAAAAAAATCGGGCTTTTCCAATGAAATCTGGGCAACCGGGTCGGACCGGACTTTTCCCAAATTTAATATTAAATATCCGGGCCAATTTAAACGGAACCGGGAATTTTGGCAACCTTATCATAGAAATTCAGATCTTAATATAAAATTTTAAATTAAACCCATTTTGGAAGTTTTGGGTCCATATTCCTATAACAAAAATTGTATTTCGACATATTTTGGTATTTCTGATTTTATAAGTTTAGAATTCTTGATTTTCAGTTCGAATAATCATAAGAAATTAGGAATGAAAAGCGGCTTTGAAATCCTTGTTCGAATTCGGTTTGCATTTCATATCAAATTTGAATCATGTTTTTCGAAGATAAAATGCATTTTCAATATTTGAATAATAGTTTTCAGTATATGGAAAAAGAAGAAATTTGTTTTATATTCAAATTCGAAGCTCTTGAACTTTATTCTGACACAAAATTTAAACATTTAAAGCTTCTAAGTGGCGATCCAAAATTGAAAACCAGATTCTGATTCATCATTCGAAATTCACATTTTAAATCAGATTCACAAAACAGATTAAAAATTTAAAATTGAAATAATGAATTAAGATTAAACCAGCACTACAGAATTCAAATAAAAGATTCATGAATGAGGGCTCAGAGATTTGGCTCATCAAAATTTGATCTGGAATTAAGATTCAGAAAAACGTATTTTATGTATATTTCGGAAATCGTATAGAAATTCAGAAACAGATTCAAATTTCAATTTTTGAATTTATGTTTAGAACTCAGAAAAAGATTTAGCTTGTGAATGAGTTTTTCAATCAACATAAAATTGTTGAGAAATTCAAAAGAACATAAACATAAAAATTGGCGATTTAATTTCCAGATTTCAAAGATTTTATTCAGAACAAGTTTGTTCACACAATTCAGCTGAAAATCACAAATTTGAGTTAATTTTCTAAGTTTTGATTCATGCAAAATATCCCAAATTATATTTAAAAAAAATATCATTCACAGGATTTTTAGTACGAATTGATTTTTTATGAAAAATATTGCCTGTTTAAGAAACATGTACCTGATCTTCACCTAAAAAATCTACACAAATTTTCTTATTTTTTCGGTGTATTGTTCAACATTATTAATTTTGCAGCTTTTTTAAAGCCAAGCTTCAAACTAAAATCATAAATTAAGTTCAAGTTTGCATCAAGCAAATTTGATTCGAATTTCTTTTTGTATCTCTTACTGTTTTTTTTTGAAAAAGTTTATTTATTTTCATCAAAGGTTAGAATCTTGGATATTGCAAAAGAGTTTAGAAAATTGGGCTTGTTTGATTTGAGTATAGAATAAGTTTTTTTAAAGAAATTGAAGGCTACCCTAAAAAGAACTTATTTTATGCTCAAATGAAATACTTTGATCTACCAGACTTTTAAACAAATTCAAAAATTTTAACCATCGATGAAAGCAAATTTCATATTTTGTTTCTAGAGGTTTCATTAAAAAAAATTAGCTCACCCTTTACGCTAATTACCACTCTTCTGAAGCTCCTTTTTTAAGGTTTTATTAATGACACTTTACTATCCTTATGGCATTCGTGTCTTCTCTTAAGTTACAATTTCATACGAAAACTTTTAATGGGTACTTAAAAATAAATAATCATATAGTAACAAACATAATTTGTTTTATTTTTTTTATTCGTGTGTTTTTAGTCAAAAAATCATAGGTAAAAATTAGTCACCAAAACCCCCCCCATGAGTCGGTTCTTCCTACGGCCCTGTTCCATATACCTATCCCTTTTTTAGCTCAGAATAACCTATCTTCTAGAAGTTCACAATTGCAAAACACCAAAATGGTCTATTTACTCGAATAAGATGTACATTATCGTACTGTTATTCACTTATTAAAGATTATTTATGGTTTTGCATGTAGAAATTTACTCCTAATTTTGATTTAATGGTTTATTTTAATTCAAGAAAAGCATAACCCGTCAGAAAATTAAATAAAAACTCCACTTAGGCTGGACCTTGCTACCGATTAGGGGATTAAGTATATACATACATACATACATACATACATACATACATACGTACATACATACATACATACATTAGACTGCCCCAAATTTGTATGGGAAATTCAAAAGCTGTAAAACGTTATGCGCTGCAGGCTAAAATTGATCATAGGCCCAGTGCAAGATCTCATGCCAAATTTGGGCCAGATCGGATCACGGGAAGGGGTCGCTCAACGAGCCTGAAGTTTGTATGGTATTTTGAGACATTTTGTTCGGGAGAAACATGAAAAACCAGTATAAATAACTTTGATTTCCTTCGGCCGATTTCTTTCGAAAACAGGTTCTTAAAGTCCAAATTATGACAAATATTTTATCCGAAGACTGCAAATCGATTCGAGTTAATATAAAAAAGTTATAAGGCTTCAAAAATGGGCTAACTTTTTTAAGGGTGGTATTCATCATCGTTAATCAGTCGAGACGTTCGAACATTTCGACGCAGCTTTAACCGTGATGAACACCATCTTTAAAAAAGTTAGCCCATTTTTGAAGCCTAATAACTTTTTTATTTTAACTCGAATCGATTTGCAGTCTTCGTATAAAATACTTGAAATAATTTGGGGTTTAAGAAAACCCGTTTTTAAAAGAAATCGGCCGAAGGAAACCAAAGTTATTTATGAAATACTGGTTTTTCATGTTTCTCCCGAACAAAATGTCTTAAAATCCCATACAAACTTCAGGCTCATTGAGCGACCCCTTCCCGTGATCCGATCTGGCCCAAATTTGGCATGAGATCTTGCACTAGGCCTATGATCAATTTTCGCCTGCAGCACATAACTTTTTCAAAAGTCGGGTCATTTGGGGCACTCTTACATACATACATACATACATTACACGGTATGGTATTTCCAGCAATAATCCACTTATATTCTATCATATATCTGATTGCTTTTCGACCAAATATAACCATCAAAATTTCAACAATACATATAAAAGACAATCTGATTGATTTCGTACATCCAACAATATATTTCCGTTCAGATTTACTTCAGTAGACCCTTCGTACTTTTGCCCCTTCAAGGTTTCTTATGATTCACAGTTTATTGTGATGAATTTAAAAACAACTAAAAAGACACATTAAAACTTTCATTGAAAGCCACACTTGTGATTGCACAAACATGTTTGCTGTTATTAAATTCTTTCTTCGGCATTTGATAGTGATTAAAAACAACTAAAAAGACACATTAAAACTTTCATTGAAAGCCACATTTGATTGCACAAACATGTTTGCTATTATTTTAAATATTACATCATTCAAGCAAAAAAGCTACTTTACCAAGGAATATTTAAAGAAGGTAGTGTCGAGGCAGCCCTGCTTTAGTATTGGTACACACTGCGACGTCACAATCACGAAAAATCTGTTAATTTACTAGGAAATTTGCCTTTTTCGTTGATAATTTGAACAATTTGCTGGAAATGTTCCACTTTTAATACCTGTTATTCTAGAAGTATTCTTGCTCTTCAAGATTGGTACGAAAAAAGATGGATTTTCGAGTATTTTTTGTATGAAATAGACCATCGAAGTTCGAAAAATGGTGGATTTTCCCTACTCAACTTTGCAAAACTTTAAAATTAGTTCAAAGTCTTCCATGAAAATGATCAAGTCAGTGCAGTTTAAGATCCTCATTACAAAAAAGTTATCAAAAAACAAACTTTTATATAAAACCACAATTATTTATTCGCATTCTAGTAAATCGAGTTAACAATAATCAATTGATGTTAATTGTTCTACATAAGAATTGAATAAGGTAAACCGATTGGATAAAAATCATGACAATCAGTTGAACACTCAATAACTACCAGCTAGACCTTTTAAAAGTAGATTTTATCTTCGTTTTTGAACGTTTTAGCTTCAAGATGACATTGCGTTCATTATTAAAATAAGAAAATAAAACATAATGCAATCTTCAAAGGACCAGAAAATTTCATAACATAGTGAAATAGAGGTCTTACAACACAATCAAAATGAAATTGGAATTCATTTTCGTTCTAAAACATGTTTTTCTTTGAAACTTCTGCCATTCGCATATAAATTTTCGATACATTCGTTTTTGTGACGTCACAAAAAAAATCCAATATGGCTCTCGACACTACCTTATTTAAGTAGGAGTATTTTTAATTTCCACGAAAAAAAAATTGTGGCTGGTTGTTGGCAGTCCAAATCACTATCAATCCACGCCAGAGTTTTGAATTTTACTGTTCTCGGTTTTTGATAATCCCAACACGTACTTTACCCGACTCGTACTTTTAACCCACCTTACTCTAATACTTTCAACTATAGTTGTATGATTAATTTTGTGCATTTAACTTTAAATATAATAGATTCAACTATAATGTACAATTGATGTCATACATTAAACAATAACTATACTAGTTTCAACTATAAAAAATGATCGATTTGATTTTTATTATGATAGATTCAACTATTATAATGTGATTGATTTAATTACAAATATGATTGATTCAATTTAAATATGATCAGGAAATGCCGGCTTCAAAACAGCACTACAATCGCTGCAGGGAACACGTACTGGTCTCACACTCAGGGGTGCCAAGTCGTTTTATCAAAAATCAGGACACCATGAAGAAAAAATCAGGATTTTTCAGGACACCACTAAATTGGTAAAAATAACGTGCAGTTCTGCTTGAATTGCATAACTAAAGGCGAAATATAGGTGCTGAAAACGCCTCGGATTATGCAACTGAAGCGAGAATAACTTTGACTGGCCTGCAGTTAATATCGAAAAACACCATTTAAATATCGTTTGAACCGAAGATCATCATTGGTTAAACTATTCTATTAAAGATTTGATTGATGTACTCATCATTTAACAATAAATTAAGTTATTATTTAGATATTTAAAAAAAAGCAGGACAAATCAGGACATTTTAAAGGCCATTTAAAAAAAAAATCAGGACAATTCAAGCGTTTTTGAATAATCAGGACGGCCTCTCGAAAATTAGGACAAATCCTGACAAATCAGGACACCTGACACCCCTGCTCACACTTACGATTTTTTTAAATTTTTGCTGATGAAAACAGATGAACACTAGTAGTTTTCAAGTAGCACACAATGAATCATAAAAATATATGTAGCTTAATTTACTATATTTATAGTCTTATACCTAGAATCAATCATACATTTGTAGTTGAATCTATCATATTTACGGTTGAATCATATTTACACCAGTACAATTCTATCAAATCTACAATTCTACAAATCTATCGTATGTATAGTTAAATGTGAGACGTCAACCAGGAATGTATAGTTGAATCTGTTATATTTATAGTTGACTGTCTAGAATCAATCATACAAATGTAGTTGAATCTATTATATTAAAAATTGAATCACTACGGTTGTTTCTATTATATCCAAGGTTGATTGCGTCAATCATCAGTTTGTAGTTGAGTATATTCTATTTACTGTTGGATGCGAAAAAATCAACTACGTTTAGATGATTGGTATAGCGAGCTGAAATAATTAGAACAACTGTGGTCTTTTTCTCCGCGTAGTGTTAATATCACTAGTTTACAGCATTTTTGAACTTAGTAAACTGAAGGTCATTTTTAATGTAAAATCGGGCGCTGAATCCGAAAATGAAATTCAAATAAATCTCAGTAGAACCGTTTTTGAGTTATGCTCCAAATATGAAATTTTGGAAAAATAAAAAAAGTTCTTGTACTTAGATTAAAATATCTCGGAAGGCATAATAGTAACTTGAAATCCCTCTTTTGCATATTGAAGGTGAATGAATTTTCTATCGATCATTTGAACACTGTTTTTGCGTATGTGTCGTACTTATATCCGTATATGCTGACAAATTACGAAATTTGCCGCAATTCCCTTTTTTTTCACTTGTTCAAAACGCGACTTTAATCTCCTAGATTCGTTAACAGAATGATCGTTATAGTCCTATTTGCTGCTGATAGTGTTCGTGATACTATGCTGGTTGTTTAACCAACACTTTTCAGTTTTGGGACAATCAACCTCAAAAACGACCATGTGCTGCCCGTTTTAAGTACCGAGAGTTTTTTAGGTTAATTGTCCCGTCTCATCTGTACACGCTCGGCAAGTGTGCGTAAGAAATGTCAAAAACAGCTCTATATGCTCTCTTTTTTTTCTCTCATAATTTTCGTTGTTTCGCGAAACTGACAGCATCGAAATTCCACACGTTCAAATGTTTTAATTTATATTTAGGTAGAACGTGTTTATTTAATCGGATTGAGAATATTGATTTACTCATTTTTATAAATTTACCTTTCGTCTGATGTTGTATTCACTACAGTATGATCAACAATATTGTTGATATAAGTGACTTTATGATAGAAAAAATTATAAAAAAACGCATTTTCTTAGAGAAAATTTTGTTTCAGCGAAAGCTTTAGACTCGATGGTAACATTTAAAAAATCTTATTTTCTTCTGCGCTTGAATTTCAATTTAAAACAAAGATTTCAAGTGGTTATTTATCAAAATCGGTTGAAAATTGAAGAAGTTATTTTTTTTTTGTTTCGATTATAGTCGTTTTACAATCTATATGGCATTCTCGACTTTATCAACGTTGCAGTTGGCGGATCGTTATTGAAAAACTTATCCGGTACAACTGTGTTCGATGTTTACTCTTGGGCTCGAACTCGCGGACATCGGCTCAGGAGACAACAGACTTGCCAACTGAGCTATATCACAAGCCACATTGAAGAAGTTATGGCTACTTTACCATAACAATATTTTTTGTAGTTTTTAATAATTTAACGAACCGCAGTACACTTATCATAGTATAGGAAGAATGAAACATGATAAATCTCACTCGCTCCAAGTCAAAATTATTTATTAGCTTACCAAAAGGTCACATGCCAAATTTCAGGAAGATCTGACCATAGGAGGGGTTGCTTGAGTTTCAAACGTGAATAAAATTTTAAGGTATTTTGCCCGGGAGGAACGAAAAATACTGGTTTTTCATCAAGAACTTTTTTCATCACAAGCCGATTGTTTTTAATGGTTGATTTTCTTAAAGCCTAAGTTGAGACAAATATTTCACCCAAAGACAGCGCCCGATTTTACATTAAAAATGTTGGTCAGTCAATCAAGTTCACGATTTTTTTTTTAAATTTTGTAAACTAGTGTATTTGTTCCCTGTTATTCTCGACGATTTTGCGAAACTGGGATACACAATTAAAATCATTTTTATCTTCCAAAAAACAAAAGGATTTTTTCCTTACAATGTATGAAAGAAAGAAAAAAAAACAAAATAGTTTAAAAAAAATGTATCCTAAAAAGAGTACTTAAAAAAGTGTCTTTTTTGGCTTGCTGGCAATATCCCACAATCAATAACACTAGTTTACAAAATTTTTAAAAAATCGTGAACTTGATTAACTGACCAACATTTTTAATGTAAAATCGGGCGCTGAATCCGAAAATGAAATTCAAAAAAATCTCAGTAGAACCGTTTTTGAGTTATGCTCCAAATATGAAATTTCGAAAAAATTGAAAAAGTTCTTGTACTTAGATTAAAATATCTCGGACGGCATAACAGAAATTTGAAATCCCTCTTTTGCATATTGAAGGTGAATAAGTTATCTATCGATCATCTGCACACTGTTTTTGCGTTTGACCAACAGTATTGATGATATTAGTGACTTTATGAGAAAAAAAATTATAAAAAACGCATTTTTTTAGAGAAAATTTTGTTTCAACGAAAGTTTTAGACTCGATGGTAGCATTTAAAAAATCTGATTTTCTTTTGCGCTTGAATGTCAATTTAAAACAAAGATTTCAAGTGGTTATTTATCAAAATCGGTTGAAAATTGAAGAAGTTATGGCTACTTTACCATAACTGAAATTTTTGGAGTTTTTAATAATTTAACGAACCGCAGTAAACTTATCATAGTATAGGAAGAATGGAACATGATAAATCTCACTCGCTCTAAGTCAAAATTATTTATTAGCTTACCAGAAGGTCACATGCCAAATTTCAGGAAGATCTGACCATAGGGAGGGGTTGCTTAAGTCTCAAACGTGAATAAAATTTTGAGGTATTTTGCCCGGAAGGAACGAAAAATACTGGTTTTTCATCAATAACTTTTTTCATCACTAGCTGATTGTTTTTTATGGTTGATTTTCTTAAAGCCTAAGGTGAGACAAATATTTCACCCGAAGACTGTAACTCGATTGGATTAGAAACAGAAAAGTTATTGCGGTTCAAAGGCCGCAAATTTTGTCCAATACGCAATGAGTACTTTTTACGCATTGCGTTTTATACGACAATTTTCGACCAAAATACAATCTTTGAACCGCAATAACTTTTCTGTTTCAAATCCAATCGAGTTACAGTCTTCGGGTGAAATATTTGTCTCAACTTAAGCTTTAAGAAAATCAACCATAAAAAACAATCAGCTAGTGATGAAAAAAGTTATTGATGAAAAACCAGTATTTTTCGTTCCATCCGGGCAAAATACCTCAAAATTTTATTCACGTTTGAGACTTAAGCAACCCCTCCCTATGGTCAGATCTTCCTGAAATTTGGCATGTGACCTTCTGGTAAGCTAATAAATAATTTTGACTTAGAGCGAGTGAGATTTATCATGTTCCATTCTTCCTATACTATGATAAGTTTACTGCGGTTCGTTAAATTATTAAAAACTCCAAAAATTTCAGTTATGGTAAAGTAGCCATAACTTCTTCAATTTTCAACCGATTTTGATAAATAACCACTTGAAATCTTTGTTTTAAATTGACATTCAAGCGCAAAAGAAAATCAGATTTTTTAAATGCTACCATCGAGTCTAAAACTTTCGTTGAAACAAAATTTTCTCTAAAAAAATGCGTTTTTTATAATTTTTTTTCTCATAAAGTCACTAATATCAACAATACTGTTGGTCAAACGCAAAAACAGTGTGCAGATGATCGATAGATAACTTATTCACCTTCAATATGCAAAAGAGAGATTTCAAATTACTGCTATGCCGTCCGAGATATTTTAATCTAAGTACAAGAACTTTTTCAATTTTTTCGAAATTTCATATTTGGAGCATAACTCAAAAACGGTTCTACTGAGATTTTTTTTAATTTCATTTTCGGATTCAGCGCCCGATTTTACATTGGAAATGACCATCAGTTTACTGAGTTCAAAAATGCTGTAAACTAGTGTAATCAAGGCGATCAAAAATATGACGTTATAAGCACGATAGGCGATTGGCTCGCTTTATTGGTGTGAATTTCTCATGAGTAAACGAGGGCAAAATTGACAAAAATAACAAAAATAGACGAAAATGACAAAAGTGATAAAAATGACAAAATTTTCAAAAATGACAAAAATTTCAAAAATAACACAATTGAAAAAAGTGCCTAATTTGAAGGTAGAAGTATTTTTTTTAAATAATTTTTTTTTAATGACAATGACAAAATTGAACAAAATGACACAATTGACAAAATTAAACTAAATGATATAACTGACACTATCGACAAAATTTGCTTATTAGACAAAATCAACACAGTTGCCAAAAAGGACAAAATGGATAAAATTGAGCAAATTTGCAAAATTGGCAAAATGGACAGATTTGACAAAATTGACAAAAATTATAAAAAATGTCATAGATGAAAAAATTGTCAAAATGGTCATAAAATTAAATTTTGACAAAATTGACGACATTATTATAAATGACAAAATTGAGAGTATTTTCAATAAGGGACAAATTGATCGAATTAACACAAAATTTACAAAATGGAAGAGATTAACAGAATTGACTATATTGACAAGATTGACAAAACTTCAAATGTCAATTTTGTCAATTATATCACGTTTTCTTTTTTTTTTCAAATTTGTTTCTTTTTGAATTGTGTCAGTTATGTTAGTGTTGTCCATTTTTTCAGTTTTGTAATTTTTTGAATTTAGTTAATTTTGTCAATTTGGCCAATTTAATCAAATTTTTCAATTCTGTAAATTTGGTCAATTATGTCAGTTTTGTCAATTCCGTCAACGCAGTCAACTTGGTCAATATGGCCACTTTTGTGAATTTCGCCAATTTTGTAATTTTTTTATCCATCGTTTGTATATTTTGTTATGTTGACCCATTTTTCAATTTGATCTGTTTTGCCTTTTTTGTCAATATTGTCAGTTTTTGATTTATGTAATGGAATAATTATTTGATTATTTTCGGTCCATTTGGTCAACTTTGTCATTAATAGCAATTTGATGAGTTTTTTTCAAATAAGTCAATTTGTAAATTTGGTCAATTTTGTCATTTATGGCTATTTTTTCAATTGCTTCAATTTCTCAATTTTTCAATTTTATCTATTTTGTCAGTTTGGTCATTTTTTGCTCAATTTGGCAATATAAGTCAATTTAGTTGTTCTCGACAATTAGTTAATTTTGTCGTTTCGGCCATTTGACTGAATTTTTGTAAAATTTTCCAGTATTGATATTTATGTCGATTATTTTCAACTTGGCAAATGTTGTCATTTTAGTTTATTTTGTCAGTAAGGTTAATTTGGAGCTAATTTGTCGATCTTGTTGTTAACTGTGTCATTTTCGTCAATTGTGTCAATTTTGTATTATTTCGTCAATTTTGTTGTTTGCCATTTTTCATTGCTCTCATCAAATTTGTCTATTTTATCTAAATAATCATTTTGGCAAATTCTGTCAAACTTGAAATTTTTGCCACTTGACATAATTGATAAAATTTGACAAATTTAATAAAATGATGATGAAAATGAATTCGCATTATTTAAAAAAAAAATCAACACATGGTGGGCTTTTTTTTAAATTGAATTCTTTATTTTTTAACCTATATTGTTGATTTGGAGGTCACCATACTTAAACCAAACTTAAAAAAGAGTACATTAAGATTATACTTATTTCATTTTTTTTAAGAAAAGGTTATATAGGATATTAGAAAATCCAGCCATTGAAAAACCAACAAAATGTTGCAAATTATGTTAGGCTGGAACAAATTTCAAATCCTTCTCTTGTCACTTGGAGCTGGAACATCGCGAGGGGGGGGGGGGGGGGATACTAAAAAAATAATAAAATAGTGCAAAAAACCAATAAATTGGATTAAATTGCACGAAAGCTTGTATGAAAAAAAAAATGTATTCTATATCATTGCACTAAACCTCTTTTAAGAAATTTTTTATCGAAAAATTTAATTAAATCAATGATACAAAGGTGATAAAACACTCATCTTTCACAATTTGCATTTTTGCTTTTGAAATCTTTCGGATATTTGATATGTTTTTCGAAATTTTCATAAAATACTTAATACTCATTTTTCGTGTTCTTTGGAAATTTGGAAGGAGGGAGGGGGGGGGGGGAGGGGGCAAATGGCAGAAGAAGAAATTGATATTTGTCCGGACTACTGCGTTCGAAATTATTAATGATTTAGAATTTGGGAATCTATAATTCGTTTATTTATTTGTGACATTTGTATCCTAACAGACTGTAAGAAACGCTACAATCCACTGCCAAGTGTATTAAATCGGGATTTTTATTTCACATTCATGTCTCATCTCAAACTAGGTTATTTAGAAAACCGTTGACGTTCGAATCATGTTTACTATTCAATCAACAAGAGTTCGGTACAGTTCTCATCTGCCAATCGTTATCAATCTCGCGTTTTGCTTCACACACTGGAGGAAAAAAAACGTTGCCTTATCGCATTTAGTCTTGGGAGTTTGGTTGATTGATTTAGTACGTTTTAGTACGATGTAGAGCACTGTCATAGGTTAATATTTCTCTTTGTAGTAAAGTCACCGCTTAGCGGTCAAACAAGTGATGCGGAAAATCAATACGAAGCAAACGAAAGGGGTACTCAAGGGTTCTGTGAAGTGTCGTTACAAACTATAAACACAGAAACTCAATCTTAAATGAACTGAGCACGTGAAACTTGATTTTGAATCAGCGCCAGCCGTGTCGTGTTGTGTTCACAGACAAGGAGCTTGTTTGGACTAGTCACCACCAGGTGTCACTACAGGCTATTGAGTCTGAATTAATTATCATTATTCTTGTTTGTACTATACCAAACTGATAAGAAGCTGCTAGCTAGCCTAATAGGTACGAGGCAAGCGATTTGCGGTCGATGAGTTTCTGTTATGGTGATTTCGTTGTCGTCGTCGTCGTTGTGGTTTGCCATTGATTGATCACACAGGCGGATTATTTTTTTCTGCTTTTAATCTGGCCACTGGCTCTGGTTGGCTGGCTGGCTGGCTGACTGGCTGGCTGACTTTGTGAAATCGGACGAAGTTTTCAATCAATTTCATTCTGCAGATGGTGGTGATCCGGTGACGACCGTTTTGGCCTCGTGCGGTCCAGTTCAGTTTCTCCGGGGGTTTGCGTTGTTCTTGCGCGAAAGTGTGCTGCGTGAAGTGTTTTGTGCTAAGACGAATCAGAAAATCGCAACCATCTCTGGTGATGGGTTGGATTCAAGTGAACAGTTAGCGGATCATTAATCACCGCTCCACATCCATCCAGCAGCTGATTATCTCGAATTCGGTGGAAGTTGAAGCAGAGTCGAGATAAGTGAGATCTGTGCTCTTGTCTTGGGGCCAGTGTTCAGTGCCGACAGATGGCTTACCTATCGGATGTTGACCTTGCTACGCTGCATAGATCACGATTGGAAGAACGAATCCACTACAAGCTCTCGTCCTGGTGCCAGCAACGATCAGTTACCGTTGACACATTCACAGATCTCGGTCCAACTTCATACAACTTCGATAGAACCCGAACGACATCCCGGCAAAGCTCTCAATCTACCATGGATGATTTAATTAACAATAACAAATCATCCAATTTGTCACGGTCGCCATACAAAGGCAGCTCATCGACTCGACTAACGCGAACCACTGCCGCCAGTTCCACCGTCTGCTTCGAGGGCGAGGACATCCCCTCATCTTCGAGATCAAATTTTCGTTCCATCCCCCAACAACAACAGCAGCATCAGCATCATCCGCATCGTGCCGGTGCTGGCAGGCATCAGTCGAATGTGCATGTGATAAAGCGAAACCGGAATCGGAGCAGCAACAGCTGTTCTTCGACCGGTACCACGGGCAGCAGCAGTGTTGCCAGCAGCACCAGCTTTAAGCACGTCGAGTGGAGCGATGATGAGTATCTGAACGGGGACGATGGGTACTTTTCGTCGGAGACGCGCCGCCGGAGGTCCGGCACATGGCCGTGAGTATTGTTATTTGTTTTGTTTTTTTTTCTGAATTTATTCTTAGTGATTGTGTTTTTTAAATTGATTCAACATAAATAATAATTTGAATTTTGGTCGATTAAAACTGTACGGTTTTCCAATCATGTTAACATCAAGAAACGTGTTTATGAACCTTGATGACAGATTTTCGCATTTTTTATTAGTCATACTGTGTAGTAAAATTTGTATTTTCGAAATACAATTATGAAGAACCCAGGAACAGCCAAGATGTCTAGAATTTCGATTATTTTCAAAATATGATCTTAGGGATATTTTTTAAACTGCATATCGTCATCAAACTTTGTAGAATTTTTTGTATGTCAATAATTTTAATATTGGGGATTTTTTTTTATTATCTGACAATTTGTTCCGGGGGTCTTCAGATTTCCCCCAAAATTGAAAATTTGGTTTATTTTGCGACTTAAAAACACATGTATTTTTTCAGGTTTCTAACATTTTTATTTTTTGAGTTAGCTTCGGTTAGATTTTTTTGTCAATTAAAAATAACCATTTTTCAAAGCTACATAAATCTGTTATTTTTCAACGGAAATTATAAAATAGCACATCAAAATGCATTGAAACTTATCAGCTTTCCAAAAAAAAAATAGTTGAAAAAAAAAATAATTAAAGACGTTCAACATGAAAAGTTGTAAATAAACTTTAAATGGCGTCTAAAAGTACCGTCTGCACCACCGAATATTTTGCAAAAAATACCATTGAATAGCTCAATTTATGATGCAACATTCATCTCAAGACACCAAAGTGGGCCATCAACTCTTAGAAGAGTTATGAAAGAAATAATGACGATAAATCTCTTTTTTTTTTGCGACGAAAACAAACAATGGTCGAACAACTGCACTCACATATGGAGGTAGCGCGCACTTCTAACAACATGGAAACAAAAGAACTCACCCAATCAGGTAAAAAACACTACACTTTTTCGTGCTTTGTAGAGTGTTTGCAGCATAACTGACTTTAAATTTTAACCAAAATTCTTAGTATCGTATTGTTAATGTGATATAACAAACAATGGAAATGTTGCTTTTACAACCTGGTTATATGCTATATAACTTATTAACTTTTCGATCAAAGATCATTGTGAAGCATAATCAATGCCAATAGTAGAAGGTTCAGTCCCTGTGTTTGGGATCACAAAAATGTGATTAAAAAATGAAATATAGACGTGCTTTACATAGTTTTTATATCGGGAGCTAAGCACAGGACTCCAAAATCCTTTCCCATTGATCAAAAACAAAGAGTGTGGCACAAATGTAGAAATAATCGAAGTGCTCAGTATGGCCAGCCAAGGCTGTAAAAAGCATCATTCCCATTGTAGGTAATATGACATTGAAAATATGATACTTTTACCGAATTTGTTTTCTCCATTCGCCCAGTTTTAAGGTTTACCATACTAGAACGAACATAATTCGTAGTCAGTGTTTTGCTACCTCGATCGCTCTCAAACGAATCTTCAGTGTTTCACCGTCCATTTTAAATCAAATCTGGAGAATTACGGATGCAAAACTGAGCGCATAAACTTCTAAAAATGACAGCAAAATTTGCAAAACTTGTTGTGACCTGGTGTAAAACTGGGTATAAACGAATACGTTATAAGATTTTTGGAAGTCAGTTTAGCTGCAACACTCTACCGCCCCTACTTTCATAACAGTCCCATATGCAAAAACAAGCAAGCGAGAAAATCAGCTTTTCCTGTTTTGGAATACATTCACCACTTTCGGCATAAACGAAAATCGTTTCTAGGTTGTCATAATAAATCGTAAGACCTGAAATTTTCGAAATTGGGTTATTAGAAGGGCCGAAAGCACCATTTTTATTCATTATGGGACTGTTAATCGACCATATTTGAAACCTTTTTCAAATCTACTCGCATAACAGTCCCATACAGAATATTTTTTTCTCACCAACACGCTCTTTTATTTTAACTCAAAATTAAGTACGACCGAGGTTCAAAACATAGTTCGATTCTATGAACTTAAAATTAAGTACCCTTTTTCCTCAACGCGATGGTTCAAAACGGAGTTCGAACTACGAACTCAAAATTGATCCCTTTTTTTTTTCCTTCGGCGAGGGATTAAAGTGGAATTCGACCTTATGAACTAAAAATTGAATTCTTTTTGTTGGACTGAAAACACTTAGCGAGTTCACTTCGACCCGGAACAGCAACCGACAAACACGTCGCAAAATTTTGTCGTTCCGGAACAATTACCGGAAGACTATAAAGGAACTTCAAAATGGAATGTCCGCCATGTCAGCGTAAAATTCTGTCCGTCATTGTCATCATATGGTGAGCGGCTTGGAATGTCCGGAAACTTCCGGATGTTATTTACTTTCCGTGGGAAGTAACATCCGGGAGTTTTCTTCCGTCGGAAGTGTCAAAACTTTCCACCGCTCTGTAATTGCAATGCAATGTACCGGAATAGCAACATCCGGGTACAAAAAATTTTAACCATCCTTTAATTCTCTGAAAATAAACAACCCTCGAATAAAAAGGATAAATTTGAGTTCGGCTGCCGAACTTAGTATTGACTATGTCTAGCGAAACTTAGTTTTGCGATTGCCCAGTCAAACTCAAAGTTGAGGGTTGCCACTGAAGTGCTGTTTTGAACAAAAACAAGTTAATTTTGAGTTTAAAAAAGGAGCGTGTATGCTCTCGATTCAGAGAGAGAGTAGTTGAAAAGTGGACATATCGAGTTATTGTTGCCTCATATGTTAATAATCTACATGCCTGAATAATGAAAAAGGTTTTCCAACCATGTTAACATCAAGAAACGTGTTTATGAACCTGGATGACAGATTTTCACATTTTTATGGGTCCTACTGTGTAGTAAAATTTGTATTTTCGAAATACAATTATGAATAACGCAGGAACAGTCAAGATGTCTAGAATTTTGATCATTTTCAAAATATGATCTTAGAGATACTTTTTAAGCTGCATATCGTCATCCAACTTTGTAGAATTTTTTACATGTCAATAATTTGAATAATGTATTATTTATTAAAAAAAAAATTAACAAGAGATTAATCGCTGTAATTTATGTTTGTTACTTAATTTTATCGGCCTTATCGGTTAAAAGTGATGTCCAGTCTGGTAAGAACATCTAAAGATTATGAAATTTTATAGACCGATAGAATAAGGTTGCCAGATTGCCCGGACCCGGTTTTTCCGGATATTTAACACAAATTTTGGGAAAAGTATGGCCCGGCCCGGTTGCCCGGATTTCATTGAAAAAAAAGTCCGGATTATGCTCGGTTTTATTCACTTTATTTGGAAAATCATGCAAATAAAAATAAATTGTGTTGTAAATATTTTTTGTTGATGCGTCCAATACGAATTTTTTTTGAGCAATAAAAATAAACATGAAAGGTTTTTTAGAAGCCTAAAATATAATTTGAAATCTTCTGACAAGTTTTGATAAGAAAAATCGGGTTTTTTTTCTTGATATTTGTTGGATTATCCTGGGTTTTGATCAAATTTGCCCGGATATTGCCCGGATTTTTAGACGATAATTTGAAATCAAATGCCCGAGTTTTGTCAGGTTTTTAGATAAAATAGCCCGGATACGCGCTGAAAAAATTCTGGCAACCTTAGGATAGAAAGTTAGAAGAAGTGAAAGTTGGTGAAAATGAGCGGGTAGAATTTATTATTTAAGAGGCATTATCATCACTTACCGATTTTTTTTCAGCTCGAGCCAACTACTATAAAGTGGTAGATACAACCAAACCACGATTGTATCGAAACGCGATGATAACAAACTGTGAAGGCTACACATCGATAGATCTTTTATTGTTCGTTGTGGGGCGAACCACGCTTGGCTTAAGCTTGTTTCAGATATAATTGGAGCAAAAACAATTGTCTGTATTTTAGTTTTTTATAGAATCCAAGATCTTTTTTATACAAATGTAGCGTTTTCTTCATACTTTTGAGAAAAAATATAGATAACATTATTCGTCACGGTTTCGAAGAAATTCTTGAATTTTTCCTGTAACACGGCTCATTAGGCTACCCACACCTTCTTCGTCCATCGTTTTAGCTATCTTATTCCACCAGGTCTTCATCTGATTGATGTCTTTCACAACCTCCTTTTCATGATTGCTCCGTATTTTTCAATAGGGCGGATCTGGGGGAAGTCGGCTGGGTTAAGGTTTTTCGGAAAAAAATTGGACCCCTTTCTCTGCATATCATTCTTGAACAACTTTGCTGAGATGACAGTTTGCCAAATCTGGCCAACACATTACGGGATGTCAACGTCTTTTTTATAACGAAAACTTTCGTTTTTTTTTGCCATAGCTGCAAATGCCCTGCCAAATCATAAATGTTCGTGCAAATTTGTCGGCAAAAATAAATTTAAATTTGGCTGGAACATACCCCCGAGCCGTGACCAAGTAAAATTTTTGACCTGGGATTTGCACGATTTCAGCCTTGTGACATAGGTTTCATCGTCCATCAGAAGACACCCGTCGAACTTGGTCAGCACCTGGTCGTATAGCTTCCGAGTACGGATTTTTGCCACACATTCGACTTGATTTCTTCCCGGAGACGAATTCTCCTTACGGTACTATGGACAGCACCAAATTTTCTGGCCAAATCACGGTCCGACAGATTGAAATTCCTCTTAATCGTTTTCAAAATCTTACCTCGCATTTTTCGGTCGACAGTTCCTCTCCGACGATTGGATTGAGGCTTCCAAATACGGTATTTCTGGGCAATTTTAGCTGTTTAGCTAGCCTAGATGCAGACCACAATGGATTTTACAAATAACCGTGCACAATGTTTACCCTTCTTTTGGCTTCCAAAATTTTGTTAAATTTTAAATGAAGCAAGCTTTACTAAAGTATGGTGGTAGATATAACTCAATCTGTATCCACTTCATAGTAGTAGTCCCATGATGAACAAAAATTTGACATGTGGTGATAATGTCTCAAAATAAATTCTACCCGCTCATTTTTACATTTTTTCATTTCTTCAAATTTTTTATCCATCTATAAAATTTCATAATCTTAAGATGATTTTACTAAAAAAACACCGATAAAATTAAGTAACAAGTTTATTTATTTTTAAAAGTTTTATTAGCGACCCATATTGTATTCATTGAATTTCATGTGTTGATCCAACAAAACGTGAAAAATGAATGAGTCTAATGTTTACTAAAGTAAAATAACACATTATAAAATAAAAACATTCTTCAGCTTGCTATAAAAAATCAAATTCTTTGGCTGCTTCAACAAGTAAACAAACTTATTTTAATGCAGCCGTTAGGCATCTAAGTTCGGATCTAGACTGGCCAACCTTACCAGTTCAAACACATCAAACACCGTTGTAAATATGCACTAACGACGACGAATGCAGTTAATCCAAGCAGTGGCGCTGTGGTTCTTCTGATACCATTTATAAGACTTGATATAAAAATGTTCTACCGATCGTTAGGTTTTTTTTTTCGTGGCTGCAGCGCGCCGTTACCATTTGAGTATCGTTTTAATTAGTGGCGCGGTGTCTTCCAAGTGTAGCTTCCTACCAAGCACCAACTGTCCGAATGTAGACCGGACCTTCTGGAAGCATCTGATTAACGAACAATGCTAATCAACTGCTATGGTTGTTTGGTAGGGTGGTTGAGTAATTTTTTTGTGTAGCTTATTTATTTTTAAATAGAAAAAAACATAAAGTTTATTTTAGTTTTGGTTAGCTTAACAAAATTTCATACGGTTCTAAAGATAATATTCTTCGAATTTTTCATAATAAGATTTTTTTACATTCACTATTTCCAATATTAAGTGTCAGTTGTCCATTTACCCTAGAACTGTATTATCGTACAAAGCGTTACTCAGTTGAACTTTTGTTTTTAACATTCTGCTTACAAGAATGGGCCCTTCAATTGCAGTTTGATTTTGAATCCGATTGTCCGAGCGTGCTCATAGGCTTTAGTCAAGAACAATATTTTTTTTCATCGCGATTTGATTTGAGTGCAGTGATACAGTTTTTTTTTATCTGGCAAACGGAATCTAATTCGGGGCGTCGATTTATTGACCGGAAGTAGCATCGCGTTATCGGTCGTGTGGCGGTTAGTCACGAGATCTACTGGAAGCGGCTACATTAAGAGATCATGGCGTATCCAATCGCAGGTATGGCTCATAACTGCATTACTTCTAACTTATAAGCGAATCAGTTGGTTATGTGGTTATTAAAATTAAAAAAAAAATAATTGAATGGAAATTAACAATTTGAAATCAAAACTCAAAATCAGAGTTGGGACACAGAAATAAAACTCGGAATCAGAGTCCATGTTCAGTATTTATAATCGTAGCTTAAAATATTAACCAAAGTTTTAACACAAAGTGTAAAAGTGAAAATAAATAGTATGTAACATAATCCACAATTATTGTTATGTTGCCTTAGGATACCAAACGTGATCATAGCAGGAACAAAATATTAAGCGACACACACTAGTTTCAATCAGAATATATATAAGTGAACCAGTAGCACCAGTAGAATATTACCACTTGGAGAGACTGAACGTCGATCGTTGATCGTAGTGGGTATATTCCGAGAGATTTGAACTTTTAGACATACTATCGTCGTCTCACGGTCAGTCGCCACGTTCTGACTCGGCTTAGCTCGGTGATAATTTTGGATATAAAAAGTTACCTACTTTAACCTTCTCTCCGAAACCCGTGCCGCAATGTCGAGGCATTTTGTCTGCTGGAGAAGTGAGCACCTTCTTTAGGTTGAATTTGGAAGGGCGTGTCAACGACTTCAAAGTGTTGAATTCAGTACCTACTTATGGGCCAGGTCATGTAAAGGGTAAAAGGTTAAAAACCAAACTTATCTGATATGAACCAAATTTTTCAAATCATCGCTTAGTATTTTTAAATAGATTCTGGAATGTCGTCTTTGACTCCTCTTCTTTTTATTGGTTTTAAATTCAGAAAAGATTTATTCTGTTGGCTCCATTATGTGTTTTTTTTGATACAATTGCACACCAAAACAAATTCTTCTTCTTAATATTTACAAATGATAGTTTATCAATTGCTAATCAACCCGTTTGCTTCTAAACTAAGGTTGCCAGAATTTTTTCAGCACGTATCCGGGCCGGACAAACCGGGCTATTTTAATATAAAAAATCCGGGCATTGGATTTCAAATTGCCGACCATAAATCCGGGCAATATCCGGGCAATTTTTTTCAAAACTCAGAAATTCTTCAACAAAAATCAAGAAAAAAAATGAAAAATAATTTTTTTTTCATCAAAACTCATCGATTGATTTTGAACCGTATTTGAGGCTTCCAGAAAACCTTTCATGATTATTTTTATAAAACTTGCTCAAAAAATATAGTTTTGGAGGTGTAAGTTGTTTTTTTTTGTTTAATTTGCCAAATAAAGTGAAAAAATCCAGCAATACCCGGGCATTTTTCAATGAAATCCGGGCAACCGGGCCTGGCCGGACTGTTCTATAATTCAGTATTAAAATCCAGGCAAACCCGGATAAAACCGGGCAATCTGGCAACCTTATTCTAAACGCTTTGATTTCATCAGGAAGGATGTTTGTTTGTGAGCCTTCAAAAAATAGATATTTCAGATTTTTACTTACACTTGAAATTTTCGAAAACCAACCAAAGGGCTTGTGATATAGCTCAGTTGGCAAGTCTGTTGTCTCCTGAGCCGATGTCCGCGAGTTCGAGCCCAAGAGTAAACATCGAACACAGTTGTACCGGATAGTTTTTCAATAACGATCCGCCAACTGCAACGTTGATAAAGTCGCGAATACCATAAAGATGGTAAGACGACTATAATCGAAACAAAAAAAAAAAAAGAAAACCAACCAAGTTTTTTCCAATTCGAAACTCAACTTATAGATTTTTAAACTTAGAAAAAAGTTTTGAGATATTTTATCTCTAAACTAAGTTATTGATGATGATGTGGAAAAATTTCATGTTGATCAAATTTACCACGGTGATCAATGTTACCCCAGTTTACGGTATTTACCATTATTCTAGGTAAACTGTACCTATTTTCAGTTCAATTAAAGTAGAATTTACCGTGCAACGAGGTAAGCTTTACCTCGAAGAGGTAGAAGGTATCTTTTTCGGATTTACCTTTTTTCTTGGTGAACTGTACCTTTTTATTCAGCTCATTTCCGTTAAAATTAACCTCGCTATGCCTTACCTTTTTCAGATTCACCGTTCTTCTTGTTGAATTGTTCTTTTTCCCAACTCGATTCAGGTAAACTGTACCTCGCTGTGAGGTGAATTTCACCTCGAAGCGGTAGAAGTTATCTTTTTTTGGTTTCATGAGCGTTCAGCTTTTTATCTCGGTAAATTTTACCTTTTTATTATTTTCCATGTTAAGATCATTGAATAAATCTATTAATCATATAAAAACAAGTCAATTGCTTATGCTTATGCTTGCTAATGCTTATGATACATACACAGCCAGAACTTGTCAGTATCCCGGTGAGTAGTAAAAGTACATTTTTTACCCATCTTAACTCGGCCGGACCCACTGGAATGTTTTATGGTTTTATTTCACTTTTTAATTTTTCTGCAAGTTTTGAATTTCTATGCGCCATCATTTCTGGTCATAGACCATGGTTATAGCGCCGTTACTCGCCCTTGAAAATAAAAATTGAAGAACAGAAAATCCTAATTAGTAATAACAGCGACAAAACATTTCAAGATTTACTTTTTCAAAGATTTTGTGGTGAAAATTTAATATTTCAATTCATTATGACCAACTTACACGTGTTCAACTATTCACCCTGCCGATTAATTTAAATATATGTATGGTTATCACATGGCCGTAGGAACGGGGGGGGGGGGGGGGGGGTTTTGGGGGTTAAACCCCCCCATGAGGATTCAAAACAGCACCCGAGATTTTCTACTCTACACCCAAAATTTTAAATTCAGAACCAGATTATGATAAAAACACAAAACCTCAAAAATTCATCCCAAGTCCAAAATTCTGCTACACTTTTCCAAAATTTTCTCACTTGTTCATCTAAATTCAGGTCTTAATATTAAATTTTGAATCAAATTAAATCCATTTCGGAGGTTCTGATTCCATAATACCCAGAAACCAAAATTGTATTCCCATTTTCGTACTTCGGACTCTGATCCAGTTCAGGATTCTTGATTTTCAGTTTGTATAATCATAAGTAATTAGATATGAAAAGCTGTCTGAAATCCTGAAAAGAGAAATTTTGTATTATGTTTAATTTCGAAGTTCTAAATTTTAATTCTTACACAAAATTAAAAAAATTTAAAGATTCGAAATGCCAATCCAACAATGAAAATTCAGATTTAAATCTTTGTTAATTCATATTTTGAGTCTGATTCACAATAAAGATTAAAAATACATAATTATGAATATACAGATTTTAAATAATAGATTTATGGATGAGGGCTCTAAAAATTGGCTCATAAAAGTCTGATCTGGAATAAGATTCGGAAATCGTATTTGTTGTACATTTCAGAAATCGTAAAGAAATTGGGATACAGATTCAAAGCACAATTTTTTAATTTAGGTTCAGAATTCAGATTTAGAATGCAGATTTAAATTCATAAAAAGGTTTAACTTGTAAAGTAATTTAATAATCAACATAAATTGATATGGAATTCAAGAGATCGTGACCTTAACACATTACGGATCAAATACGAGACATCTGGTTTTTTTTCGCTTGCCAACAGTGTGCTACACTTCGAAGTTTGTATAACTCGAATGGACTGAATTTGAGTGTCAAACATTTTTCGACAAAATTGAATACAACATTTACCGTAACTTAAAATTCTAAATTTGTAAAATTTAGTATAGGGGTTTCTGAGATATAGAATGCCAAATTTCGGTGTGTCTTGTCAAAGAATTCTTCACGGTGTCCTTAATGTTTTAAGATTGCTTGTGAATTAAATTTCCAGATTTCAATTTTTTAAACAAACACACGTCAATTGAAAATTTCAAATAGAAGGTATAATTTGAGTTCTTCGTTTTATCCAAAAAACCCTAATTTTATTTCGAAAATCATCCACAGGATTTTCATTATGAAATTGATTTTTTTATGAATAATACTTGCAGCGAAAGAATAAATTTCACCTAAAAAATCTGCACAAAATATTATATTTTCCCAGTGTTTTGTTAAACATAACAAATACATTAAGGACACCAAAATTCGGCAGTTTATGTTTCAGAAATCAATAAACAAAATTCTGCTATTTTATTATAGACATTTGAGTAACAGGATTTATTCTGTTAAATTTTGTAGAATGAGGTTTTATTATTAGATTCATAGCATTTGAATAATGCTTTTTAATGAAGCATACTAGCGGCTAGCGAAAAAACGAAATATCTCGTATTTGGTCCAAAATGTGTAAATATTGCAGTTTCTTAAGCAAAGTTTCATACTAAAATCATTAATTTGGTTGAAGTTTGCATAAAAGAATTTATCCGAAAATCTGATGATTTTTATGTCTAGCTTCTTTTTTTTGAAAATTTGAGTTATTTTAATCAAAGGTTAAAATCTTTGAATTTGCAAAATAGTTTGGAATATTGAGCTTGTTAGATTTGAGTATAGAATAAATTTTATTCAAGAAAAGAAAGACTTTCTTAAAAAGCTTTTTTTTATACCCAAATCAACTAAGTTTGATCTACCTGACTCTTAACAAATTCAAAGGTTTTAACCATCGTGTGAAGTGCGAAGTGAATTTTAGCTCATTTTTTAGGTTTAGGACCAATTTTCAAAACTTACGATTTAATACGAAAACTTTAAATGTCAAAGTATCTAAAAATTAATAATCATATAGTTACAAACATATTTTTAAAAAAATTTTTTCGTATTCGTGAATTGTTTTTGCAAAAAAGTCATAGGTAAAAATCAATCATCAAAACCCCCCCCATGAGTCGGTTCTTCCTACGGCCCTGGGTTATCATAAATAAATAAATATAATATAATTTTATAAAATATTTCATGTCTATGTTATGTAATCTATATTATGCAATCACTCCGAAATTTATTAAAACAAAAATAATTCAAAACAAGGACTTAGCTGCATGATTTATTCGAGCCGAGAATACCGAAACTTCGGTTGTTCTTCTTTAAGGAGTTTGCTGGAAATCGTAGCAATCGTTGCAATTCTGCGGAGGTTCCATCACAATTGCAGAGAAGCTCCCTTTTCGCCGACGTTTTTTCGGATATTCACCGTTAACCAGTGGCCTCAGATCGGAATTCAGGCTAAGCATCAGGGCTCAAACGTAAAACTTAGTGCACGGTTCTATTAATTCCTCCTCATATGCCAACAAACAAAATTTGGCAAATATGGTTTCCACATGGGTTTTTTTTTCTCAAAAAATATTTGACCGACATACTGATGTTAAATACATCACGTTGATGAACAACAACTGATAAAAAAATGAAACTTTCCACTGCAATACCTGGTTATCTTAGATTTAAACTACGAATCTTTTACTAAAATACAATATGTTCACTTTATATTATTCAATTTAAAGAATTTTAATTTTGCAGCTCCGAAAAAACGCGTAGAAAAATAAATTCCGAAGAACAACGAAGCAAAGCGCGACCGTGACAAAAAACGCAACCGCACTCGAGCCAGGCCAACTTAGTTCCTCATACAAAAACAAGTCAATAGGCGATGGAAGCGCTGCCGAATTTGGGTGATGGTTTTGCACTAGTGCGAGTGGGATGCAGCTAAAATTTCACCCAACTTTTGACAGATCTTACGGGTTTTTCTTAAGGAGAGAAAGAATAACTTTTCGATTCCATCGCCCATTAAAGTTAAATTTTAAATCCAGTACTCTTTGTTGAAAATGTGGAAATTTGAAAAAATGCTTATATTATAATTTTCCAGTGATAGTGTTTAGTTCGATTGTTAAACACAAGATAATTATCTTCAAGCATGGCACAGTGTTTTTAATAATAATAAATTTGACATTTCTGAGTTAAAAAGAAAACCATCTCCTATCAAACGCACTTTTTTCAGATTGTGCTTTCAAAATTAACTTTTTTCGATCTTTTGGTCATAATTTATCCAGGAAATTTAAAATTACACTTTTTAAAGCTTGAATATGTTGAGATTTTTTCTAAAAATTCTTCGAAAATCGTGACAAAAATTTAAATAAAAATTTAGTAAATTACAGAGAAAATTTTCTCCAAACTATCATGTGAATATCTAGCAATACTGTACAGAATTTTTAAGGGCTTTTTTATGAGGGTGTGTTTATATCGATAGAAAACACTATGTAATTTTTTTGAAAATGTAAAAATGATTTAACATTGCGTGGCACTTTATTTAAAACATACAAATTTGTGTTTTGAGTGAAGTATTTACACAAAATAACAAAATTATTGCGATAAAATAGATTTTTTTTTTATTTACATAGTATTCCGTCTCACGACATTACTTGACCAACATAATTCCTAAAATTCACTCGGTTCATAGCAACCGTTCTCCAATTTCCCGGGCACCCCACGTTCGCCAGATCACGCTCCACTTGGTCTAACCACCTCGCTCGTTGCGCCCCCGCTCGTCTTGTTCCTACCGGATTCGTAGCGAACTCCTGTTTTGCAGGACAGTCGTCCGGCATTCTCGCAACATGTCCTGCCTGGGGGGGATAAAATAGATTATGTTTACTTATTTCTTCTCGACAGCACAAGGCAACATATTTCACGTTTTTTTCTTCTGAAGAGGGGTTAAGAACTGATTTTTAACTGATTTGAGGGCGACATATCCAAATATGCAGTTTCGTTTTTTTTCTGTCTGCTCTACTTTTTATAAGATTCAAGGGTTAATTTTTAAAATGTTTTAACAACATTTCAAGACATTTCGACTTCTCAAATCGAAGGTTTCGAATCAATGATCAACTTTTTTGAAGACCACGAGTAGTTTAAACTTCTAAGTAAACTGAGGCGTCCTTTAAGTTTATTTATCACAGTCTGGTGAAATATGAAAATTTAGGGATACTTTAAAATATATTTTTAATAAAAATTAATCAAATATTTTTATCCAAAGCATAAATCAAAAAAAAAACGCAGTCCCTAACAAAGTTGTTAATAGAATTTGAATCATTGATCCGGAAGTTAAACCCCCCCTATGAAGATCCAAAAATGCTAAGTGAATTTTTTTATGCTAAACATAAAATTTGACATTGCTAATCAAAATTTTATGAACAACTAAAATGATTCAAGACCAAGAGTAACAATAGAGTAACAATCTCAACTCCAAAACCTCGAAATCTCATGCCAAGAACAATTCTACAACAGTTTTTCAAAAAATTTCTCACTTGTTGATATTTAATTATTGTGTCCCAAATAATGAATTCTAAAAACTTAGGCAAAGCTTACCAGATTGTCCAACTTTCAACCAGATTTTCTCACTCTATTAGCAAAATCAAACGAAAATTTCAATTATGTCCTTAGAATTATGTATCTTGCATTCAATTTTTTGTGCAAACAAATTTTGTCAAAATAAACATAATCAATGATTTAGAAGGCTTCAATATGATTCTGAATCGGCTGATGTGTTTCGATAAAATTAAAAAAGTTTTTCACGTGTTTCTCATCTTGATTTTAATGGAACAGTTCTTAAATTTGCCTGAATTTTGGCCGGATTTTTGGGAAAATTTTGAAACAATATGCTCTGATTTCGCAAGGTTTTAAGATAAAATTGCCTGGATTTGCCCTGCCGGAAACTTGTGAAAAAATATTTTGTAAGTATCCAGTTTATTGTTCTTGTTTATGAGTTTAGGTCAGTATCAATATTTAAAATTCAAACCATTTTTTGAATTAGGATCTAAAATTTTTATCCGATGTTTATGCGGAGTTGAAACATAAGAAAAATTTATGAGTCTAGAATTGAAAAATGCGAAACAAAGTTCAATCACGAATAAATAATTTAAAAAAAAAATCATATTGATAACCACAAATTCAGAATCGAATAAGAAATTTCTGGTTAAGGGTGCTGACACAATTTTCGCTTTTTGGTTTTACATTCATAGGATTTCTTTTCTGGAATTAAGAATCAGGTTTTGAATTTAGGTTGAAAATGTAGAATTCAGACTTGGATCATAAATTCAAGATTCGCATTTGATTTAGCTCAAATTTAATTTTTCTTATCAATATTAAAATATCACTGTTAGAATTTTATAAAGGATTCAAATTGAAGGAATGTATTAAATTTAAAATTAAATTAAATTAAAGTTCAATCTAAGTCAGTTAAGAAACACGAACCTGGTGAAAATCATTTATAAAAAATCAGATCTAGATTCATTTTAAAGAATTTGTTTTTAAAAAAAATCTAGATTTCAATTTTGAAAACTTCAATCACAGGTAATGAAATATATAAAAATAAATTATAATTCTTGACTTGGTTTTTCATCCTCAGGTAAAAACATTCATTGTAAATTCTGCAAAATCAAAGGTCCTAACTAAAATTTTAATTTTTAATCGAGTTTACAAGAGTAGATAATAAACCTTATTTTTACCGTAACCCTATTTTTTTAGCTATTTCAAAATATTTCATACATTTTTACCCATGCTTAAAATGGTTATGCTTGTGGTTCAAAAGAATAAGCTTGCTCATTTAAATACCCAATTAAAAAAATTCTTATAAATGAAGCGTTCAAAATCCTTTTTTTCGATTATAGTCGTTTCTACATCATTGTGTCATTCGCGACTTTTATCAACAATTGAAACTAGGCCTTCGACTAGCTCAGGACTCCAGCCAATCTCAGGGTCGGCTCGTCGTAGCTAGGAAACACTTACTCACCTGTTCGATGTCGTTTTCTCCCACCCAGTTATAACCCGTAGATATTTAAGATGCTATTTCGGTGCACGCAATAAAGTACAAGAAATTTTTATAGGGCAGCAAAAGGGGTATATTGAGGAATATTTAAGAGTCTAACTAACTTTAAATTTAAAGAATCTAAAAGCTTTTATTTACAAATAAAAAAAACACTTTATGACTCACTGCTTGCTGCTTCTGGACCCGTCGGTGCTGCCGGACACCTGCTGGAACTCGCTGCCGTGGTACCACGTGTCTGGAACTTGGAGTTTCGCCGGGGGTACCAATACTGTGGCGTGCTGTCAGGGCTTCTTTTTTGGCCTCGGATTCCCTCAGAAGGGCCAGTCAGACGCTCTTGACTTGCGTCGACCCTGGCCTATTTCCGAGAGGGAGATGGTGGATGAAAACCGCAGTTTTCACGGTTGGTCCTTGGCCGTATGTTGACGGACGGCCGGTGTCTTCAGCCGTATGTTGACGGACGGCTTTTCGACCCTCTTGGGACGCACTAGGCACTTATTTGGCTGCCTTTATCAAATTGCACTTGATAAGTAAACAGCCACCAAGGTCTCAACTGTTACGACTCTTGGATGGCGGATCGTTAGTTGGCGGATAATATAAAGCGCGCACAACGGTCGAAAGACACTTAGCGGACTCGCGTTCCCAAGGGATAAGAGGCCGGCCCATTGATGCGTTCGGCCTTTTATCACCTCCCCCGGTACGACCAATCGGTGATGTCGACGATCCTGATTGGGCCACGTCATCCCCTTGGTGTTTCCGCATGTGGCGCGGATTTCGTATGTCGCATATGGTGTCTCGGCTAAATGAGGTTACAGCAGTTGAGTCTACCTACTCTGCTACACTGAGAAAATACCTGCTATATTCCTATTTTCCAAAACAAATAAACTCGAATGCCCAACTAAATAAAAGATTAACTAAAAGTTATATAAATCAAAATTTTACTGCGTGAATATGTACATTTATCAACATTTTATCATTTTCAGGGCAAAACTGCCACCGAAATGCATAAAATGCAGGTTGTAACCGAGTAGGAGGTTACACAATGCAGTTGGCGCACCAGTCATTGAAAAACTTGTCTGGAACAACAAGAACAACTGTGTTCATGTGCTCGAAATCACGGAAATCAGCTCAGGAGACAACTGACTTACCAACTGAGCTGTATCACATGTCTTCTTATTTTTGAAAACTTTATGAAAACAAATAAGTAACTCCTAGGACCTATTTTCAAAAATAAATAACTTCTAATGCGCAATATAATTAACCTGAATAACTTGTAATTAGTACATATACATTTTTTCACTTGTGCATTGTGCATGCATTTTTCAAGCAAAAATGATTGAGGAAAAAAATTGTCATCAAACCCCCCCCCCCATGAGCCGGTTCTTCCTACGGCCCTGTCTGTAACACATTAAAAAAATTGTAAACATGATTTAAAACCCCATAACGATTTTGTGTAGAATTTTTGATTCTATCATTTATATAAATGTGATGAAAACCTTAAAATAGAATCGAATTCGCCTAAGTGTTCAATTATTTGAGCGTTATGAAACAGCCAAATCAATGAATTAAGTTGAAAATTTTGCTATATGCCAACGAAAATGAACAATCAAAGTCTGGAAACCTTGAATTTTGTCCGGGAAAACTGGGAAAAATCGGGAATTTCAAAAAGAAAAAGTTGTGGCCACCCTGGTTATAAAAGTGTATTCTCCATGATCATTTCTATCGGAGACACAATGCAGGTTTGAGTTGATGGGAGAGAGTTACAAATAACATTGTTTAGACCCTAGAAAAACCATAAAATTGATGTTTTTAATCGATTTCCATAGATTTTAGAAAACGGTTGCCATGGACCGAGTGAATTTTAGGAATTATGTTCGTCAAGTTATGTCGTGAGACGGCATACTATGAAAATAAAAATAAATAAAATAGATTTCAGAAAAGTAACGAGCCTCTACAATCACTTGTATAAGAATTAATATATACAATATTGAGGTTTGAGAATTCGCACTTTCTTCTTGTTGGCCTAAATTGTCCCCGTTGGTCTCATGGCCTCATTTGGTTTTGTAGCTGTTTTGAAGAGTGTTTATGGAAAGAGCATTATTGCACTTCAAATCAATGTTTATTCTACGAATCTTAAAAATGCTTGGGTGAGGGAATAGCTGCAAAAATTTGACACGTCTCAACGCCCAGTCTCGGGTCACAGATTGAGTATCCTGCGGTAGTATTTCGCTGTTTTTTTAGTTGTGTCCAGGGAGCAAGAAGTGTTTTGAAATGAGTGGCGCGAGAGATCGAAAAAGTAACCGATCATTCTCGCGATCGATCCAGCACGGCCATCTAGCACTACACACATCCTCTTACTCAACTCTATTCGACGATTACACCCCACATGAGGAGCCCCCAAACCTGACCAAATGTAGCACCACAAATTACCCTGTCTCGTCGTCGTATGTTAGTATGTGATGTGAGACCGTGTCTCCGTAATCTTGGCTCAGGCTATTTAGCTGGTCTGTTGGGGGTCTCTGGGAGCTCGAGTGTCTCCTTCGCAATCAGTCAGCTAGGAAGTTCTTCCGAGTTGGGTCTGCACGCGTGCTCGTTTTCTGGGTTGTAGTTGTTCGTTCTTGTTGTCTTCGTTGAGATTTGTGTATAATTATTTTGTGTTTTTTTTTATTGGAATCGTATTCGGCAAGAATCGGGTGATCGTGTGGAACAGAATAATTTAGGACTTCTGTGGCACGATCGATACGGTGCGGCATGATTAATTAGTTGATGAATGGCTTCTTCGAACTGCGAACGGAAGAATCGACTTTAATCGCAGCTGAAGATCAACCACTGACTGGTCAGCAGTCTGGGTGGGAAGCCATTGGGTATCGCTTCTTGGAAAGGGAGGCAACAGAATTTTTTTCAAACATCTGCGGTAGATTTTTTGTTAAAGTTTTAAAAATCTGGTGAACGTTTGTGAGCAAAAAAGGCAGAGAAGTTCCGCTGTTTTGCAACAGTCTGGGCAAAGTTGTTCAAAATGACCGAGTCCTACGAGAAAGATGACTACATGAGCGACCTGGTGAACTTTAATGGTCCGTCCTTCGGCAGCAGCATCGCTGGGGGTGGAGTGGAGCGATCGATCCTGTCCCATCATGGGGGCAGCCTTGCCGGGGGACGTCGTGGCAATGTCAGCTACTATTATGGCGCCGGAGGATATGGAGCGGCTAATACGAGTGCAGATAGTAGCAGTGGCATCAGCAGCCAGAACACCTCCTTCAATGGAACTGCCGAGGGGGATATTCCGGACGAGGAGAACGAGATGCTTCTGTGGAGAGCTAGGAGGTTTGTTCAAATTAACAAAACACTAAAACAATTCTCCTGAAAAAATTGTCCCTTCGATGTCCTCTAAAACAGGAAAAAACGACCGCTTCACAGAACGGAACGAACTGAGGTGACCCAAGCAAAAAAAAAACTAGATTTGCAAGTTTTTTTTTCCAAGTTTCACTCTGTCACCACCTACCCCTACCTGTCCAAAGTAGCACGAAGTTTTCGGAGTCTTTCCCCCTGTGTGGCACAGGCTTTAGAGGTGAAGATCACTTGGCTTGATTGTATAGACTTTGTGAGTTTTTTCTCAGCGCTGGTCGATAACAACCGATGACGACGGCTATTTATGGGGAGTTGTTCAATTATTGGTGGAGCAATTAGTAGCATACTCTTAACGTTCTCTACTTGGTTGTTTTTCATCATTTAGATAGCTATCTTTGGGTTTTGTTTCGAATGATATTAGCAAGAATCCTTTGAATCTTTTTGGAGGCATTGATCGATTGTAGTTTGTGATTTACTACCAAATCTTGTTCTTATGAAACTTTTCCGTTGGCGAAACATCATTCTCTGGTTCTCTGCCTTCTGGAATCGAACGGTAAAGCCGAAAGCCTCCTGTCCCACTGCTTTCCCACGCCTGTTTAATCACCGGTCTCCAAGATTGCCCTTAGCACAATTTACTAATTATTGTCATGTTATCGTGAAGCGTTTTCGTTTTCGAGGCAACAATTTTTGACGGTCGCCATAGCCCTGGCAAGAAACGTATTTTGGCTAACAAAACGGTACATATGAACGATCATGAAATGACAGAATTTTTTTTGAACGGTAGACATAAGTTGAGAACTACATACCGTGTGATGTGATGCTTTCTTATATATTTTTTATGTTTACATAGCTTATTGGTGTTATTTGTGTTTGTGAAATTATAACTAGGTGAGATAAGGGCATAATGAGCACTCGGGGCATATTAAGCACTCCATCTTTCGAAGAATGTACGAATTTTCTCAAATAATTTTTTACGAGATACTTTTTTGTAGTTCCTATAGTATTATTTTTTCAGCTAGAATGAAATCGTTTTATCATCTTTACAGATGTACAATTTTTTAAAAACATGTGGGCATGTATTTTTCTTTGCGAAAAAGTAATTGCTACCGGCAAACTGTAGATAGAAATTCTATCGAATATCATGATTGCTGCGGTCTTTCCAAGTATTTTTTTTAAGAAAAGCGTGCCTTCTGTGTTGATACCAACGTTGAAATGAAAGTGCGAGGTTTTTTGTTGGCGGTAGATAATCGTCATCCGCGGAAGTAACGAAAGCTAAGCAGAATTTTCATTATTCTTGTTTTATAAAGAACTAGCTAAATTTACCCGGCCTTGCTCGGGTTCACATAAAATATAAATCGAAATGAGTCGTTTGGCTTTTTGAAATTTTGAACGCTTTTTGTTCATCATCATAACAAATTGGACCATGTTTGGCCATATGAGCTTTGTAAGTTTTGTTAGTCTTCTTAAAGTTTTAATTGGGATTATTAGCAAAGTTTATCGTTTTCATATTATTGAATAACTAATAGTTTTTAGGTTTGCTAATAGAAATTGGAAATAATTTCCCTTAAATGCTTATCCATTCTATCACGAAAAACATTTAAATCTAAGGTTGCCAGGTTGCCCGGATTTATCCGGATTTGCTAGAACATTTGAATCAGAATTTGAGGTAAGTCCGGTCTGGCCCGGTTTCCGGGATTTTGTTGCAAAAAGCCCGGATTTTGCCCGGATTTATTCACATCATTTCTAAAACGTAACATAAGCTGAGATTTTATAATTATTATATTTTTTTAGTTTTTACGTTCAGAAAGAAGTTTTAAATGGCAAGTTTTAGAAATAATCATGACTCGTGTTTGGAAGCTTGATAAACTATTTAAAATCTGCTGATGAAGTTTGTTGAAAAAAAAAATATTGCAAGTATATTTTTCGTTATTTTGACTGAATAATTCCGTGGTTTTGACCAAGTATGCCCGGATATTGCCAGGATATCGGTTTGAACATTTTGAAATCAAACGCTGGATTTGGCCAGGTTTTTCGATAAAATAGGCTGGATTTGTCCGGTCCCGATACCGCAATTCTGGCAACATTATTTTACACCCCCCATTTTTAGGAAGCTTGAATTGAATTACCATTTTTTTTATCAAATGAAAACATTTTTTTATCTTTTCCATGGGCAATCTAGTGAAAATCCCATGTATAAAGCTTGTAAACAAATGTTAACGACATCTTTTCAAGATACTCCCCCCCTCGTAGAATGGAATTCCCATTTTAGTTTTATTTTGTGCTTAGAAATTTCTAAATAGATTTCCGCTGAAACTTTATGAAAGACTTCCTCTGCATGTTTTCAATGTGCTTTTTAAGTTCTCTTATAATTGGATGGTAGAATTGAACACATCGATGATCAATAATAACTTAAAATTTAAAAATTTACAAATGAAATTGAATTGTACAAAACTAAAAACATCAGATTCAATTACTTTAAGTCTCGTGTGTTGGATTTGTTTTCATTTTTTGGATGAAATGAACGTTTAATTGTCTAATTCCTATTGTAAACTAAATTCCTACACGGCAATCAAAGTGTTGAGATCGCAGCCTTGAACTCATAACCCTCAGTTTTATTAATTGTTTCCCTATTTGGAGTTCCAAAAATATGAAAATGGATGGTTCCGTAAAGCTGGAACATTAGTCAATTCATAATGAACATGAGTTATTGTATCCATACTTTACACACTGCAAATTCTAGTAGATCCTCAACCACTGTTCTTCTCAATATATTTCTAACAGGCGAGTAGTTTTTTTTTATCCTAAATGAAGGCTCATTATTGCAATCAAATGCCTCGCACCGGTACCACGTGCTTTGATCAGTAGAAGGAAAAAACACCCGCCAAAATTTCTCCTTCCAAATTTTTTATGCTCAGCAAGCTTTGATGTGTTTTACAGTACACGTGAACTTTGGATGGTCGTTTCTAATGCCCTGCGCATGGTGATGGTGAAAACAATCCCGCCAAAGGAAACGAAAATCGGTTGACAAATGGATGCCATGACTTTTGGTTCGTGGGAATAAAAACGTAAGTTATATGGGAGGGTCCCTTTTCTTAAGTGGAAGGGGCTCAAAACTATTACTAAAACCTTACCATGGTCCAAACACATAGCTGTACAAAATTTCAGGCTGATCGGTTAAGCGGTGTGGATTTGTATAAGGTGCATACAAACAAACAAACATATATAGTCCAACTCATCTTTATATATTAGATGTGTGATAATTATGTGATACTGAGAGTTGTGATTGATACATTTAATAACAATGAGTGCATGTTTTTTAATCTTTTAGTTGTGCTGTGGTCATAGTTGGTTTCCATGAGCATAGGTTTCTACCAGGATTTTCTGATTTAAGTTTAAAATGTTAAATAGATAGCGAGTAGCGCCAAGCTCTCTAACATACTTCAATTCAGTTTTATGATTTATGTGTACAAAATAACTCTTTTCCAGCCGAAAGTAGGCATTGACTTTTGCTGACCGCACGTGTTTTTCTCTCCATGCGCGAAAATTTCATAAAATGTTTTATTTACATCATAATTTAAAATTGAATTTTTTTCAAAAATCATTGAAAAGTAAAGTTATGAGTGAAGTTTTCATGTGTCAATCGGATGTTCCGTGAATTCTCTGTGAAATTAATTAAATTTTATTTTAAGTGTTTCTAACCGCAAAGCTGGGTTTTTTTGCTTGTTAATTGACTTTGGGTTCCTAATGAAAAGGAATTTATGTAAGAAGTGTCTGGAAAACCTGCTTAAACGGGAGCAGTTAGTCTCGAAGTAACTAATAAATGGGAAAAGTATTGTTTTGTATTGAAATGTGATGGAAGGTTTTACTTGTTTGTTGGGAGAAAGAGTCCCCGTCAGACGCATTGTACATAGAAATAGTCAAGGTTGCTGCGATGTGTATCGGGTTGGTCGAATGATCGCTGAAATTCTGCGTTCGATACGTTACTGGAGTGAAGAAAGAAAAATATGTCAAGAAATTGATTTTTTTGAAAATTTTCAATGATCATTAGGAGCCATCTGAAAAAAATTAGGATTTGAAGTCAAGAAATCAAAGATGAACGATCTTTTCCCAGTTGTTGGTGCAGCTCTGCTGTTGAATTTGGTGAGCTCGTTCCATATGTTTCGTTATGATGAGTCAAACCTGTCCCAAGCCAGAGGTAACGGATCCTTGGTAGTGCTGCAATTATTGTTGATGAGTTAAGCATGAACGATATTGAAAAATGCGATCGAGACCTCCCGTACCAACTCGAGCCGAAAAGCCTGTCATCCTATCATCTTTGCACTGCCATATTTCAAAGGAACTTTTAGGAGCCGCCCAAGCAACCAGAAATCTCTTTAAACGGGTTCATAGAAGCATAATCAGCTCTCGTCTGAGTTCCTAGAGAATACTATTCAGCCGACAATTTCAGTTATAAAAGAAACTGAATTTCGTTTCATTGTCTGAAGAGAGCGCTATACAGCCCTTAGGCAAATATCTATGAACCTTCTATGCACTGATAAAAAAATCCGGTTTACAAATTGCTCTGACAACCATATGACAGACTGCTAGGTTGCCGGTCTATCCCGTTGACTTCAATTAACAATTTACTTCAGTTTACAAAATTATAAATTATTACAAAGAAGCTACTTACGCTTTGGGAATTGATCCGTTGCCCTCTAGGTTGTTAGTAAGCTTGTTAACATCTCGACCAAACTTGCTTTAGTTTTCCACCAATGTTGAAAGTTGTATTAAAACTTCATTTCTACAGTTATTTATCATTTTGTACTAGCTGATTAATTAAAACAGAATAGCTTGGGTTTTTCCTTTATAATGGAGTATAAATAACTACAAATTTGATTTACAATTTTCTTCCTTAAAACTTGCTTAAGGGGGGAGTAGGGTCGAACACTTTAAAAAAATCGATTTTTTTTTATTTTCTTTTTGTAAAACATTTCAAGAATGTTGTGTCAAATTTTCAAATCAATCGAAGCAAAACTGTAGAAATTATAGGCCTTTATCTCCTCTTATCTAATACTGCATCATTTTTAGAGCAGAAACTTCAAACGCGTTTTTCTCGAAAGCACATTTTTAAAGTCAGTGGACATCGTCATTTGAAAACTACTTCACCGATTCTTTTCAAATTTGGAACATATTTTCTACATATAAAATACCAAACCCCAACGATTTTCTTTTTTTTTTTTTACTTTGAGGAGATTTTACAGATAAAAAATGACGGATTTTTTCGTGAAAAATCGTAGTTTTTACTTCAAACAGCCACAAAAATTTCATAAAAAAAAAATTTTAAGTTAAAAAAAATCGTGGGGGTCCAGAAAAACATCTATTAAAAATATTTTGCTCTAATATTTTACAGTGTCCACCGCAAATCCTGTTTTCTAAAAGGCATCCTCGAAAGTGCTCCGTCACCGACTCATTTTTTAATATTTTTCCACGAAAAAATTACTAAATGTTCTTTTAACAATGCTTTGTATAATGCAAAAAATTGTAATACATTTATTTGAACGATAGCTCTAAAAAAATTCGTGAAAATGGTGTTTTTTTTACCCGTTAGACCCTATTCCCCCCTTAAGCACTTCCTTTTTCTTCACTATCACCTGCAAGGCGAGCCTGTAGAATGCAGGATAAATTTCGAATCGCCGGCAGAAGGCAAGCATAAGAAAGTAGCTGTATTTTCACTGTTCCGTTTTTTGGGGTACTGTTCGGGTTGATATTCCGAAGTTTTTTCGACGACAACCCTTTTCGCACTGTTCAAATAAATATACTTACCACAGCTCAGTATTTGCCGTATTTGCTAATCTAGTGGCGGGTAATCGGTAAACCATTTTTGGCTGATTCTTGCTGCAACACAACTCGATGTTGTTTGAATTGGAGTCAGAAAAAATAATTGCTAGTCCTGGCGGAGGGTCATTCGTTGACCAGATCCAGATCCGAGCCCTGATTCTCTTGATGCCTTCATAATTTTTTTTCTTCTCGGCGATATTTTGAACGCACTGAGGGTTTTCTGTTCTCTGTTGTTATGTACATAAGGCGGGTGACGCTCAGAATTGATAAGAAGTTTTGGTTCCAAAACTACTTCCTTAGAACGATTTTTTTTTAAATTTATAAACTTACAATTTTTTTTTTACGTTGGGCTGTTTAAAGTCATCAAACATGTCAATGTCTATTGTAATGTTTTTTTGTTTCAATTATAGTCGTTATGACATATTTACCCAAGCAACCAAAAGTCACATATTCACTTGAATGATGGCTTTGAAAGTTACATATTGGCTGATAAAGAGAATTAACTGCTCAGTTTGTTTGAGTAAACTTTATGTACTCATTAATGAACTTATAAGTTGCAATAGTGATCAATATTTACGTTGTATGTAATTTATTTAGCCCAATTCCCATGAGTTAACTATAAGTACTCATTAATGAAATTGAAAGTTGCAAAAGTGATTATTATGTACATTGTAAGGGACTTAAGTCACATAAAGAGCACAAAAGTGCTCAAAATGGGATTAACTTAATCACAAAAAGTTCATTGAGGTGCTTTCTTTCTGGCTGATTATCTATCTGGTTGGTTGGGTGCGCCTACAGGTGTGCTACAAAATCATGTCAACATGAAGGTCGGGGTTCGATCCCCAAGCTGGGCATTTTTCCAATAATTAATTTGATACTTGAATGACCATTCTGATGCGTTGTTTGTAGGAAATGTAGGAAAGAAGCAATTGAGCAGCAAATTGATCAAATCTCGGCAAACCGCAATTTATCAAGTTTGGAATCCGGCGCGTTGCATCATGGCTGCACCATGTACTGAACATAGTGATAGAAAGAGAATTTTTCGCTCATTCTACGATTTTTGGAAGCTGAATTAAAAGGCCGCTGGAAGCTGAATAAAAGGTCAATAAGACTTGTTTTGGAACTTGAAAGTATCAATAAGAGCTCAAATTTTGAGCTGCATAGAACGTACTTCATAACTACTATTTATGGGGCTTAGTAAGCTTTTTTTGTACCTGTTTTATGGGACTTTTAGTTGTCTGAGAATGTCATTTGCGACTTATATCAACGATGCATGCAGTTGGCCGACAGTCATTGAAAAATTTATCCGGTACAGCTGTGGTCGATGTTTTCTCTTGGGCTCGTACTCACGAACATCGAATGTCTATGGTATATTTTTGAATCGATCTTCAACTATCTAAGCCTCAACGAATTTGTAAAGTTGTTTATGTTTACACAGACGACAATTTTGTTTATCGATTGTTGAATAACCAATCGAGCGGCAGATCCTTCCGATAACGTCGTTCAAAGTAAAATACAGATACCGCTGTCAAATAAGGAAAACATCAAGTCATGTTCCGCGCTACCTGTAATTCTCTCAACATGCGCAATCTCAACGCCACAATCTACAATTCCAACTCACATATTTACAAGAGAGACTCACTATTTTTTTCCTTCCTTTGGAAGGCAGAAGGTAGCTTATCTCGGTTGAAAGAGAAACATACCCAGTAACCTATCAACCTGTTGCCAGTTAGAGCCGAGTCACCTGATTATTATTGGTTGGTTGAACTCGTTTTTGGGCCCCGACGACGACGACGACAAAGCGCAGCCGTCATCGACTCGATACAAATGATGACGTTAAAGTGACGCGACACGTTCGAGTTGTTGAATCGATTCATTCCAATTTAGGTGGTGTTTTTGTTGACAGAACCAGAACAGAATGGAACAGTCAGTGTTGTGATGTGTGGGTGTGAGGTTTGAGTCTTCCAGTTTCGAAATATTAGCTGTCGAAGTTGTTGGGATAGATCAATCACGATCGATCAAAGATCACGCAATGTTGAGTAATACGGGCATTCTAAGTGGTGCTTTTCAACAGAGACGCCGGTGAGTGTGTGAAGGACTTCCTAAGGAAGGAAGCTTCCATGTCGCTATAGTTATAGTTAGTTAAGCAGGTACCCACGCATCTCTCTAGGAAGTCTCTAGGCCAGGTCACGATGATTGGCTTGGCTAGCGGGCTACGATGAATGAAGGAGGAAGGACTAATCGGGGAGGAAGGAAGGAAGGAACGCATCACTGGTTAGGCCTCGCCGGCTTGTCTGGTTTGGACTTAATAGAGTCAGTATTTTGTGCCGCCCGCCGCCGCTTGGCGAAGTGAATGGTTGTTGACGGCTGGTGTTATTGTTAAGCAGCTTAGGAATCTTGTTGGTTTATTTGTGGTGTGAATGGCTTGGCTCAGTTATGTAAGGGGGAGGGGTTACCCAGAGAGCCCACAAGATCGGGCTTCAGGAAATCTGGCGACTGATTTAATGAACTTCTAATTAATTGGTTTGATTGTTTAGCTCCGAACGTTGGTTCATTAGCACTTAATTTGGCGATCCTGGTGTAAACACAGGTGTATCGTAAATTGTATCGATTGTAACATTTTGTAGGTAACGAATTAGATGTGCACATAAACGCTAAGCGTCATTTTTAAGCTGTGTTTATTGATGTAATTGCAGTGGAAATTTTATATCGACAATTGATTCGATGTCCTAAATGCTTGAACTTAGAGCTGTAGCATTAATCCCCATAAAAAGCTTATAAAGCTCAAATATGGCTATTTGGCCCTAGTTTAGAAACGTCATCATAACCTTTTTTTAAGTCTCTGATAAAATCTTCAAGCAGTTAAATTTGGTTTTCAAAGCTTTTATAAAATATGTTAGCAATTTTTGTGTTTTTCGATTCCGTATTTTTCTCGGAGTTTTTATTTTTTTTTATTATTTTTTAATGCGGGATCCTACATAACACAATGACATCGCAAATATTACGGAATACATTGAAAATAGGCCTGTAAAAATAATCACAAATACTTGACATTGCGAATCCATCAACTTGGCGTCATTTTGTGCCTTTCGATATTGCAACCAACATGGCGTTAATCAATTCAATGCATAATAGCTTTATTAAGGTTCTAAAACTGGCTGTCAATAATGTTATGTTTGATAACGGTTTTATGAGAGCTTCATAAATAGCTAAAATTTAACATCCTCTTGCAAGCCAACATTTTACCCGCGTAGAATTCATTCATCCTCATCCTCAATCATAGTCAAGGCATTATCAATATTAAACAGGTTTGAAAAGGAAAGCGGATGTCGCCATCTTGAATTAATGTTGGCGTCAACCAACAATTTTTTTCTCCTACCTGTAGAGTATTCATACCACTTCCGGTGATATGAAGTATTCGCAAAGAATTTTATTTTTTTTATTTAATTCAAAAACAACACACAAAAATGTGTAAAACTGGGAGTTTCAATTCAAATATGTGCAACCTATCCTAAGCGTGTCCTATTCTGACAACTTGATCGAGAACTGTCACATAACTTTGAAACGGTTGTCAAATTAAGCACAGCGTGTCTCTTATAAAACATGCAAAACAGCTTGAAGCAAACTTTTTAGTTTATATTTTATTGGAGTTTCAATGGAGCATTCAGAACTGTTTCTAAACCACCTAAATAGTATATTTATAAAAGTTTTATTACCGTTTTCAGAACTACCTGAAATCTAATAGTTGAATAGAGAACCTTAGCATTATTCATGTCCATAACAAAAACGGTTATAAAACTAGATGCACATAAAATTGAAAATGCCATAATAAAACCATAATAAATCTTTCAAATGATAGTTGGCTTAATCAATATTACCTGGGTTATTAAATTAAGTCAACAACAAAGAAAACAAAACAGGGTAATTGAAACAACGAAAAAAAAGCGGAAAAAGCAACGCCTCAAAAAATTTAAAAATTTAAAATAAAAATCAGGAAGCTTTAAGATCAGGCAGTTTAGAAACGAAAAAATGAAGAAAATAATAAAATAAACAATATTTAAATGTCGAGAGAAAAAAGTGAATAATTTGAAAATCATGATAAACAAAAAATTCAAGAGCATAAGCCGGTAATAAATTCAACATAACATAGACATTGGGAAATCTGACGATCCTCTTCCCGGAAATTCTCGGGATCCTGGAAACAATTGAAAATGAAGAACAAATCCTTATATATTATTTTAGGCCGCTGCAAAAATAGGCTTTTTGCTCCAGTATCAGTTTGCAATTTGAGACGATTTGGTTGATTCCTGAATTAGCGCAACGAGTTTTCATTTTGTATGAAAATTTGTATGAAAGAAGTAATTTTGCATTTTTAATCACCCAGGAAATTCAAACAAGCTTGAAATTATGTTCGTCTTTCATTTCGGATTTTGCCTATTCATAAGCTTCATATTTTGCTAACATGAGAAGAAGCTAAGTATTCCATGGAAGAATTCTTAATGATTTCAAAATAAAAAAAATCTTAATCCATCGAATAGTATTCAAAAATGACAAGCTTTGTTTTCTAGAGCTTTCAATATTTTCATGAAATGTTTTTTTTTCCAAAATTATATTATTAAACAAATTCATTCGCTATGCAATGCAGTTTTTTGGGAACTTAAATTTTCATCCTACGGTTGAACAACTTTCATATAAGCAATAAAAAACGCGAAAGTTAAAAGAAATGTCTTGAAAAATATTTTTTAAAGGTATTACATAGAATATTTTTTCTGGAACATAAGTAAGGTTTGCGGTTGGTTTATATGAAATATAGAGTAAGAATCAAGGAATATTAAAAATCTAAAGTTATATTTTTTGAGTTTTCAGTATATTTCTAGTGATTTTGGAATGAAATTTTATTTTGCATACAAATTTTTATACAAAATATAAACTCGTTTCGCCAATCCAGGACTGAATGAATCGCTTCCAAAATTTTTATTGCTCTTTGAGGCTGTAAAAACTACCAAAAAAGTCATGTGAGGTGTAAAAATTTATAAATTTGAAATTTCCTTACAAAGCTTGCAGCATTTTAATGTATATCGTATTTCTAAATTTTTAGGTACAACATAGTAGTATTGCAAAACATTTCAAATTTTTTTATTGCCTCGAAAATTCAATTAGCAGTTAAACAAAACACAAAACCCAAAAACTGAGTACTTAAACCGACAAACTTGTCTGATTCTGGCTGCAAAATTTTAAAATAATTGGTTTCGATAGAAGCTGAATAGCTGGACTTCAGGCGTTAATTTTCAGATAATTGTCCTTTTGTTTCAAAATATATCATTTCTTTGCTGATGATTTTGATACAGTCAACAGTTTGAAACAATTGCTAAATAGAACATTCAGATTATTTTCGTATCGTTTCGTTGTTGGAACTGTTTGGTTCTTTAGATTTTTTGTCGTTTTTCACTTTTACACTAAATTTTTGAACGAAAAACCATTTATTATCAAATGCCATGCATTAACCAGTTTAAAAAAAGTTTAAGTTTAAACCGTATAGCGGAGATAAGGGCATAACGAGCACCCGGGGCATAGTAAGCACTTCTCTTTTCCACGAAAGTACGAATTTTCACAAATTAATTTTTATGAGGAACAGTTTTGTAGTTTCTATAGTATTAATTTTTCAGCAAAAAAGAAATCTCCTTATCATCTTTACAAAAGTATTCGAAAAAAAAAATCAACTAGGTTCTCAAGTGACGAAAATATTATATTTTTTAAGCACCGGAATATAAGCTCTTATGATCGTTTAATCAACTTGATCTATGAAGTACGTACTGCAACATGATGTACACGTTGTTCCTCAATTTTCACCATCATTAAATTTTTGATTTTTCACTATAATCAACTTTCAAATGCGGTTTTACTTCAATTTGTTGATTCGGGGCGTATAAAGCACCATTGATCGGGGCACGATGAGCATTTTCTGCCGTAGATTCAAGCAGCAAATTCAACTCAACTCAAACTAATGATGTAACTCACATATCATAACTGTTTTCTATGGTTAAACTAGCGTCCTTCGAACGTGGCCATTATGCCCTCATCTCCCCTATCAAGGTAGAACTATAATTTTCCTTGCTCATTGCTAAATAACTAAAAATTTGGACCGTGTAAACTAATGAGATAGTATGAATAATTAAAAAAAAAAAATATTTAGAAAGAGTTAAAAATAAAAGAAACCAAATAAAAAAAACAGTAGGAGTTTCTAAGCATTAATAAATTTAAAGAATTTAAAATAAAAAAAATGATATTTAAATAAAAATTAACATTGTCCATATAAAAAAATGACCAAATTTAATTGACAAGAAAAAATAATAATAATGGAATAACGATTTTATCTATAGATTGTTTTTTCTTAACATAGAAAAGATAAAAGAATTTTCCTTGCAAATTTTTCAGTTAAGGGGCTCGTTTTGGTCACAAAAACTGCTCCTAACTCTACAAAAAATGCTTAAATTTCCAATAGGGTGGATGGTATTTGTAAAAATTGATAGTTTTCCAAAAAATAGATAAGTTCACGAAACAATATGCAAATTTTGGCTTTAAACTAGTTTGGTGGAATAAATAGTTGAACTAGTTAGTTTTTAGAAAAATAGAACGAATTTATTAAGCTTGAATAAACTAAGAAATAAGATATCTGAAGATTTATTTAAAAAATAGCTGTGTCATATGAATGTGAAATTTAAATACAGTTCGACACATCAAACTTATGGATGGTATTTGTAGTTATAAGTTTAAAAAAAATAGTTTCAAGTTTAGTAAAACAAAGTAAATAAATTCTAAATCAATAGTGACATTTCCGTAATTGGAAAAATATTTAAGATAAATTTTTATTCATCATCAGTTCATTCATCAGTTTTTCATGTTAATTGAGGCCCTCAGAGTCAAATAGATGCATATAAGTACAAAAATGATCGAATTTGAGTCAACAGTGAAACCTCAGTTTTGTTACAAATTGTAACTTACAATAATTCAAGAACTGAGTATTTTGTTCGGTATTCGTTGTGTGATTCGTTTTAGGTACATACTTTGTCCGCAAATACAAAAAGCTCTTTTGAACTTTATTAGAATTGTTTTGCTAAATTTAAAATTGGACAGTTTTGTAAAATATATGTGTAACTAACTAATTTTATTTATTCTATCTAATTTTCAACAGGCGAACGAGAAGTTTGAACGCACCCTCTCCATTTCAACAGTTTGGACCATGTGGGCGGATTATGAAAAATTCGGCAATGGTGATGTAAGTAAATTGTCTCAGTTGATTTTCACAGTTGATTTCTAATTGTTTTTTTTTTTTGCAAATTCCAGGCAAATTCAAGATCCCGCCAGCCAACGGCTGACCTGGTACAAACCTCCGCTGGCGGTGCTGGTCATCAAGAAGGTTCGTGACTCGAAGGTGTTGCAGCCGTTTGTCGAGCTCGTTGAATGGCTCATCCACGAAAAGCACATGGTCGTGTGGGTAGAGGGAGCAATCCTGGACGATCCGCTGCTAACGGAGGACAAGCGGTTCCACAAGATCCAGGACAAGTTGATAACTTTTAAGTGAGTTGAGATGGTCTAGTTTCTTCCCTTCCGGAAGTTCTAACTGTTTATTGTTTCATTGTAGGGATGGTCGGGACGATCTAACGGACAAGATCGATTTCATTATCTGTCTTGGAGGTGATGGAACGTTGCTGTATGCGTCCTTGCTGTTCCAGAAATCCGTCCCACCGGTGATGGCGTTCCATCTGGGGTCTCTTGGGTTTTTGACGCCGTTCCAGTTTGACAATTTCCAGGAACAGGTTACCAACGTTCTGGAAGGGCACGCTGCCCTAACGTTAAGGAGTCGACTTCGGTGTATCATAGTTCGTAAAGACAAAACCGAACAGGAGATCGCCACCCTCCGGTCGTCTCAGGATCCTAATACAAATATTTTGGTGAGACCCGTTTACTCTACAACATTTTTAGCCTCTCCAATAACCTCCATCATTCTCGCCGCAGGTTCTCAATGAAGTGGTCATCGATCGGGGTCTGTCGTCGTACCTGAGCAACATCGATCTGTTCCTGGATGGGAAGCACATAACGTCGGTGCAGGGCGATGGGCTAATTGTGTCGACCCCGACCGGAAGTACGGCCTATTCGGCGGCAGCCGGAGCATCGATGATTCACCCCTCGGTGCCAGCCATCCTGGTGACACCGATCTGTCCCCACTCGCTCAGCTTCCGGCCCATTGTGCTGCCCGCTGGGGTGGAGCTGAAGGTGGGTTGATAACTCGAAAACTGTACCAGGACTTTTTAGATTACTGAAAATTTTCCATTTCTGTTTTAGATTGCGTTATCTCCCGACAGTAGGAACAGCTCGTGGGTATCTTTCGACGGCAGGAACCGTCAGGAGTTACTTCATGGTGATAGGCAAGTTTTTTAAAATTCATTTTTAATTAGATAAGTGCATATGTGCAACCTAGAACGATGAAAACTAACTACAATGATTTTCACCAAGGGGTACGACCCCGAAACTACAATGATTTCAAAATTAACATTATTTTGTTACCATCCAGTTTTAAGAAACTCGCATCATCTTTATGCTTTTGATTGTAGTAACAGTTGAATGTTAATTAAGCATTTTTCTTATTTTGGTATGAATAACATTACCTTTCTTACGATTTGTGGACTTGTTGTTTTTACTGCAAATATGCAAATCCATGCTGCATATAAAATGCTCTGTAGTTTCTAAATCAAACCTACAGATAACTTACAATCGTCGTTTTCCATTTATAATGGAGATACCTACTGTCTTGTTGAACAGCGTCCTTTCAAGATATCTGTGTTAGTATCTCTACATGTTTGAACGAATTATGTACTCAGTTCAAAGAATCTTTTTGCCTGCTCCCGCTGATATTGCCTTCAGTTGGAGACAGTAACAGTTTTTCTCAGTTGTTGAACTCCTTTCCAATTTCTAATTCTCAGTTCCATTCAACCAGCCCACACAGTAGTATTTTACCCCAAATCCTGGCCAAAACCTCGAAATTAAAATTAAAAAAGAATTATTTTTTTTTAGGTTTTTCGGTTGTAAGATAGCTGTTGCATATTGTCGATTTTAAACCATCGGTATAGTGAGTTCGTAATGGCATAACTCGAAACATTGATGTATCAAAATTATAAATTTAGTCTTCCAAAATTTGGCGTAAACACGTACAATTACAAGCTGCGTAACACGCAGAATAATGTGACTATGAACAAAATTTCTTTTACCAATCTTCAGTTTCAATGAATTGCTGAAATTGCGCTTATTTCTTGATAAACACATGTAATAGAGAAGGTAAACAAAACAATGCAATGTTTCCGAACAAACTTTTATTGCTTTTTACAAATTAATGTTTTAGTTTATCTTCCGGGCTCCACCGGAAAAAATTTCACATTTCACACGAATGCTTCTGTCCAAAAGAAAAATCATGCGCATACTTGTGCAAATTGCGAGTCAAACAGAACAACGTAAGTGATAGTGTCAGAAACAAACGATTAGTGGCTATCTGCAACTGCAACATTGGGATCTGGCGACCAAAAAAAAAAAAGGTCACCACCCAAAAGTAAGGTATCCAGACTTTTCCACATATTTCCAGACATTTTTTCAAAATCTTCCAGACTTTTTCGAAAAACAGTTGGCAACCCTGGATATACATGGTGTTTTCGATAGAAGGTCCAGCAGTTGATCGGCAGAGCTCGATTGCTCGGGTTCGCCGGTTTCATCATGTTCACCGTGGTGAAATTGGCTAACGCGCCGTAGTACTGAAGCGGAGATTACAGGTTCAAGTCCTGCCGGTGAGCCGTTGTATCTTTTTCGAAAAATTCATTATATTTACGGCTTATGTCTTTTCGTTCTTTGATAGCTCATTTTTCTCTAATTCTTTCCATCATCTACGAAAATGTGAATATTTTCAGGTACAAAGATGTACCAAGCGATTTCATAACATCAGTTTTGATACCATTTTACACGGATGCAGTGAATGACCCGAAAAGCCCAAAATTATGAAATCTGAAATTCTGGTTAAAATAATAAGTTGTGTAAACTTGAAAAAAATGAAAAAAAGATTTTTAATCATTTAAAACAAAAAAACAGGTTTTGGCCAACTTTTTCCATAGAGATGTGCCCTGCGATCCTAGTTATGTACTTAGTTTGCTTTTTAGTTATTGAGGGAGGGGCGCAGATAGTTGAATTTACAGACGATATCGTGCTCATGATCACCGGCGAAACAATTGAGAAGGTAAAATACCTTGCAACGGTGTCTGTAGGAAGAGTCGTCATCTGGATGGAAGGAGTCAAGCTTCAGATAGCCCACAATTGATGGGCCGAATATGGTTTGAACCGAAGTACATATTACTCGTGAGCAACAAAATAGTTGCACCACATCTTTTAAACAGCAGCAAAAATACTTAGGAGTGATGGTCGACAGCTGTTTAAGTTTCGGTGCACTATCACAACAAGTGCTTCGAAAGTTATCGACTCACTGGCCTGGATTATGCCAAACTGCCATGGTCCAAAGAGTAGCATGAAAAAAAAAACAAACACACACATGTGAAACTTCATGTTTCTTTGAATTTTTTCGAACTATTGTCCTAATAACATTTTCAGATCTTGAAAAAGTATCAAACATGTGTCTCTAATATTTTTTGAATTTTCTTTATAATGTAAGTTTTAAACTAAAAATTTATTGGGACTGTTTTGGATCCTCAATTTGTATGTATGATTTTTTGAATTACGCAATACTATGAATTTTTGTTTTAAAAAAATATTAAAATTAACAAAAAAGTGTACTTTGGATTAAGATTTTTAATCAATATTGAATTCAAAAGATGCGCAACGTTATGATGTGCAATTTTGCAGAAGAAAGTGTATAGCTATGACTTGTCGTTTCAAAGTAATTCAAGTTTCACTGTGGAAAAAATCCACAATTTTCAAATTTTTGCTAAGAATTGCTCTACATTATGATGTTGATGAGTTTCGAGCAATCTAAGAACCAAATAAACTCCTGATATCAAATTTTTTGATCCTTTTATCAATCCTAAAATTACCAGAAAGAACCATTCTAAGTTTTTAGATTTTTTATTGATTTATGGTCGTGTTACTCATACTTGGGTGACGGTTTGGTGAATGTGTTATGGCTACAACCACTAAATAAATTTTAAATAAAAATCTAGAAACTAGTCATGGTTGTTTCTGCTAATTGAAGGATCGATAAAAGGATGGAAAAAATTGATATCAGGAGTTTATTTGGTTCTTAGATTGCTCGAAACTCATCAACATCATAATATAGAACAATTCTTAGCAAAAAATTGAAAATTGTGACTTTTTCCACAGTGAAACTTGAATTACTTTGAAACGACAAGTCATAGCTATACACTTTCTTCTGCAAAGTTGCACATCATAACGTTGCGCATCTTTTGAATTCAATATTGATTAAAAATCTTAATCCAAAGAATACTTTTTTGTTAATTTTAATATTTTTTTTTTACAAAAATTCATAGTATTGCGTAATTCAAAAAATCATACATACAAATTGAGGATCCAAAACAGTCCCAATAAATTTTTAGTTCAAAACTTACATTATGAAGAAAATTCAAAAAATATTAGAGACACATGTTTGATTCTTTTTCCAGATTTGAAAATGTTATTACGAAAAAAGGTCGAAAAAATGGCATTTTCCAAAAATCGAACCAGTGCGACCTCTAAACATCATTTTTCTGATTCGCCGCTTAAGAAAATATTGTTTCTTACACCCTTAGCTATCATTTGAAGCTTGAGCCCCCAACATCCCAGACATAGTACAATTTTGGGCCACCCTAATGCGCAGTCAGTTTTTCCCGTAAGCGTCAGCCTTTGATTGCAGAATGCTTCCTTATAGAACAGCCCATCAAACGCGTGGTCCATATTAACGATCTGGGCGTCGCACACAAGGGTAAATGCACCTAATAAGCGATCAAAATTATTTGCGGACAAACGGTAAACGATAGACATTTGATGTCTTCGCAACATTTTTAAATTTTTTGATGATCTATCAAATTCTTGAAAGAAAAATGTGATTTTTCGACCTGGAAGGGAGATAAAAAAATTATTTCTTGAAATAATTAGTTTAGAAACTTGATGTCTTCACAAAAGTTGTAGATCTTGTTATATTAAGCAACTCTGTTGATGACATAATAAAGATCGCATGAAAATCATAAAAGTTACGGGCATTTTAAAAATAACGAGAATTTCAACAAGTAATTTTGAGTTTTTATGTAATATCTTTTTTAGTATACGATTTACAAACAAATTATATTTGAGAAAGTTGTTCAAATTGTTAAAACACACAATTTTAAATACCTACATATTTCAACTAAGTAATGAGATATACTGCAAAATATCCAAAATAATGCCTTTTTTCAGTAAGTTATAACCTTAAGAGTTCGGACGAGTTCGTATAATTTTTTGAGTAGATTTTGTTGGTCAAGTTATTGGCTTTCCATTGATATATAAATTTAATATTAGTTTTGAATAGGTTTTCTGCAAACTAGCAATCAATAATGCGCTTTTTCCTTTAGAAACACTTAAAATTCGAAGAAAAAAACCCTCAATTTTTTCCCGTTTTTAGAGGAAAAAGCTCATTTTTGATTGCTTGTTTGTAAAAAATCTTTTCAAAACTAATGTTCGATTTATATATCAATGGAAAGCCAATAACTTGACCAACAAAATCCACTCAAAAAATTTTATCCTAACTCGTCCGAACTCTTAAGGTTATAACTTACTGAAAAAAAGGCATTATTTTTTATATTTTGTGGTTTATCTCCTTTCTTAGTTGAAATATGAATTCAAGACACAAAGCATCTAGTCTAGAAGTATTGGCTTGTATTGCAGAATTGTTCGTTCAAAATCAGCTTTTTCTGTTTTTGAATATATTTTAAAATTATGAACACAACGTTCAGCATTAACGAAAATCGTTTAATGGAATGTGTTCTAGGTTGTCATAATAAATCGTAGGGCCTGAAATTTTCGAAATTGGGCGATTGGTAAGGTCTGTAGCATCAATTTAGTTTATTATGGGACTGTTATGCGAACATAATCGAGATCTTTTCAAATCTGCTCGCATTAAAGTCCCATACAGAATATGTTTTGAATACCAAGATACTTTCGAAGACGTAAATTTGATCATGCCTGAATTTATATATGCAGTTTTAAATAATAGAAACATACAAAAAATAAACCAAGGGGCACATCTGGCATACGAAGCCCCAGGTGGTTTTAGTAGGACGAACCCACTTACGGCAGAAAACACCCGGCTGTTATGGTTTGAAGTCAAATATGCATCTTGTAAAAAAAATGTTCCTGAGGGAATATCGATCTTTCGAATCGAAAGCTTCGATTTTTTGGATCGATGTTTTAACTTGGAAAAATATAAGATCGGATATATATACGATATTTTTTCTCGCTATGCCGGCAATACAGTATGACCCATAAAAATGCGAAACATTTTTTTGGTTTTTTCATGACGATTATGCATATGGGATATATGCCATAGAATGTGAAATTTAAGTTCACTACCAAAAATCCCACCATGGTATTCAAAACTGGTTGTTGAATATGCTTTCAGTTTAAAGCTGAAGAAGAATATGAAGTTTTAATCGAAGGATCTTTGGAATCCGAGCAGTCCGGATTTGAATCTTTTCGACTACATGACATGGGCGTATGTTCAAGCAAAGGCCAGTGGGTCCCCCCACCCAAGTGTCGATTCTCTGAAGGCTTCCATCTCTGCGGCGCACAGTGGGGCAGACATGACCAATCGATGGTCAAAACCTCATAACTTTTTCAAATCAAATCCTACTGGTTTGAAGTCTTCTGAAAAGTTGTTCATCTGATCAAAATTTTTAATTTGATGTAACTTTTTTTCATCTAGGTCAGTGGTTTTCAAACTTTTTTCACTCACCGCCCCCTTTTGCTGAGATTCCGAGCTCAACGCCCCCCTAGGCAATTTTTTTTAAAAGAAAATAGCCACTAACCGTTGAAATTGCCGACTAACTTACATTTGCAGAGTACATCGTAATTTTTGTGTGTAGAACAAGGCTCAAAATTCCCTAAAATTACGCAAAATTTATCATCTTTATGACATTTGTTTTAGATTTCAAAGAAAATTTCATTTTTTGAGCTATTTAGAAAAATTTAAAACAATCAGTGCATCTTGAAAGCTTCATTTAGAGAAAACAATATTTTTTTAAACTTGTTCAAATACTTATTTTTAGATGACAATAAAATAGATAAGTCTCACAATATATGCTAAAAAATTATTGCAATAATCATATTGTCGTACAAAGAAATCTATGCCAAGAACACTCAAATTCGGCATTCTATTGCGCAAAACTCGCAGGACAAAATTTAACAAATTTAGTATTTTGAGTCACCGAATGTTCAATTTAGTAGAGAAGAGTTTCATTATTGAAATATTCTAAAATTAGCTCATTCATTACAAGCGAGAAAACAAGAATTCTCGTTAGGGTCCTTGATGTGTTATTGAAAGTTATAAAATTTGATCTCAAATTCCTGAAAACCTAAGCAATATTGACTACGTGGTATCCACAAAATTATACATCCACAAATTTATTTGAAAATTGTTGAAAATTACACGAAAATTCAAAACCTTATGTATGCTTCGTATTTTGAAATTTTCTAGAAAATTGTTTACCTAACTGTATTTTTTTCGATAAATTTATGCAGTGATTTACGTTAAAGATTTTTTTAAATTGAAGAAAAATGTTGATGATGATGATGATGATAACAATTCACAAATAAAAACCTGTATTCTGCTTCAAAACCTCGAATAACATATTTTCAGTGTTTTTTTAATTTTTAATGTGAAGCTTTGAACGTTTTCATATATTTGAAACGTGAAAATTTATAGGAACCTAACAATTTTAAGGTGATACAAAATTGATACATTTTTTATATGACCTCACCGCCCCCTTGCAACGCCCCCTTGCAACGCCCCCCAAAATTTAAAATTGGGCTCACCGCCCCCTTGGAAGCTCTCAACGCCCCCCTGAGGGCCGTAGGGACCACTTTGAAAACCACTGATCTAGGTGTTGTAAAATTTGATCAAGATAACTTTGTTTAGCTGATTTTCCTTAATAACGTGGAAGCTACTCAGTAGACCTGCGTGAAAATTTTTATGTAAATGTTTTTAGAACCGTTAAATAGTTGTTTTGAGATCCCTCCCTCATAAGAATGGTGGGGGCTCCCATACAAATGTTATCTGAATATCTGCACAACTCTTGAATTAATAATGGAAATGGATCCAAATTTGTCAAGAGAGAAATGCATGTTATTTTAACGCTAGTTTGAGACCCATCTCTTTTCTGGAAGAATGAGATTTCATAGAAATGGTACGAAATTTCTACAATTCTAAAAACTAATCAAGCAATTACAAAAGATCTTTCAACTGATAGGAACTTGGAAAGGAACAAATCTAGTTAATTGAAATTAATTTGACCTCTGAGGATTGCGAGGTACACAAATCGTTTATTATGATGGCTTAAAACTCATTCCATCTATGAAACGAATGCTTCCATACAAATTAAATATAAAATTCATGTATAACTCGAGAATTCAGCAAACAAACCGAACTAGAGTTGGGCATTAAGTCTCGTTTCGGGAACATTTTGAACCAAACCTCGGGAAAAAAAACTTAAAAAAAACAACCAAACTTTCTTCAAACCAATGTAAAAACACGTGCATGAGGTGAGAGCTCGGTAACAAAACAAATAAGTTCGAAAAATAAGCCATAAACTTATATTGGTACCTTATATAAGTAAGGCTATGATCATTTAGAATCCGGGCGGTTTCAAACGTGTGTATTTTAAAAACTCTTCATTTGATCGAAAAACTTTCTATGGAGGAAATGAAGGTGTTATTATGATATTTTATGTAAAATATATAAAAAAAACTTTTAGTTGATTACAAGAAATACTCTTATTTTATCATAAAATCTCTATTTTTTTTTATCTTTGCACACTTTTTTCAGTCATGTATTGATCTATTATTTTTACCACAGAAGCAAAACCTTTGCAAAATCATGATATTTTACCCAAATTCGAATCTGGTTGGAAGCTTTTTATGAGTAGGCTTGAAGAATGAAGTATCTTGAAGAATTTGACCTCTTAAATTCATAACATAACATAAATTACCTGGTCTATCAGGACGCATCTGTCATATTGCGTAAAAAAACGGTTGCACAGATTGCGATCTATAGAACTGCTTACTATTATTTATTTACTTGGTGTCTACTAGACAGGCAAAACTTTATATCTACCTTCCGAACCCAATAACCAAAGACTTTTAACCATAGTTGAGAACCAGGACTCTACTCCGATGCTTAGTTTGAACTTCGTGAGCATTCTAGGGTGGCTTCCTATACTTTTATAACCATTTGGGTAAAAAAAAATCAGAATAACACAAACAGTTCATGAGTTTTCAAGTCGATAATGAAGAATTTCCAAGGCGATTGTGCAAAATATTTTTACTATGTCTTTTTGCATCGCAAATATCTCAAACACACTTTTATTTAAAATCTGAGAAAAATAGACAAGGTAGTCCTTTTCATTACCAACACATCTCTGGTAAAGGTTTGTTTTTTTGTTGTTTCGATTATAGTCGTTTTACTATCTCTTTATGGCATTCGAGAATTTATCAACGTTGCAGTTGGCGGATCGTTATTGAAAAACTTATCCGGTACAACTGTGTTCTCGGGCTCGAACTCACGGACATCGGCTCAGGAGACAACAGACTTGCCAACTGAGCTATATCACAAGCCCAGGTAAAGGTGTATATATCCGAGCTTTAGTAACGTAGCTATCACCGAAATGAAGTGTCCGGATACTAAATGATCATAGCCTTAGCTAATGGATCAAGTAGGCTGTTGCTTTATGACAGCAATAAAACATGGATGCATTTTTTTTTCTCAAAATATCCAAAAATTTAGGGTGTAAATAATTTCTATTTTATTTTTGAGTAAAACTAGAAGATATAGTTTTTTTTTTGCTTTTAAACGAATGTTGTAGAAACATTTTATAGTGGCTCGTGATGTAGCTCAGTTGACAAGTCGGTTGCTTCCTGAGCCGAAGTCCGTGAGTTCGAGCCCGAGAGTAAACATCGAACACAGTTGTACCGGATAAGTTTTTCAATAACTGTCCGCCAACTGCAACGTTGATATAAAGTCGCGAATGACATAAAGATGTTAAAACGACTATAATCGAAACGCAAAAAAAGAGACATTTTATAGAAAAAAAAGTTGAATAAAGAATTCTGTTATAGAGAGTTTAAATTCCAAACTTGCCTGATGATAAAAAAACACATTTAAAAAACCGAAATAGTATTATCAAAAAGATTAAGTGGAAAATAAGTTATCAAAAGAAAAAAGAATTTAAAATTCAATTGAGTTCAAGTTTTTCGTGCAAAAAAAATTATCAAAAGTAATCCCAAAGTACGAAAATGATCCAAAAACATGTTTCACTAAAACGTGAATAACTTTTGAATTGGCAAAAAGTGGCAATTAATTGTTGTTTTGTTGGATAGCTGAGACTGCCATTTGAATGTTTTAGTAGGAATGAGAGTGGGGTCTCGTGGGGTAACATGTTTTCCAGATGTCCAAATACGATGACAATTCTTAATTTTTTAACGTTATACCACAGACAAACAGACGGGACACTCTGTTTCAGGTTTTCGCAAACCGGTTCCGGTTTTTCTTAAAACTAGGCAATGTCGACACCAGAGTGCACTAGTGTGAATATCAACACTGTTTTCATCATAGTAGCTGTTGGTTTTATACATATCCATGGAGCCTATAACAAAACAAATTTAAAGTAAACAAACTACGGTGTGAAATTAGATCAAATTTTTCAGTTTGAATTGCGGTAAACTCCAAGGAAAATCAATAAAACGTTAGTTACTTCCTGTGTCCGTGACCCAATCGTACCCCTCGTTTTTTCCGAACCAGCTGGTACCAGATAGTTCTACGCGGTTCCACTACAGCATTTGCATCTTCGATTCCACGAGAAATCATGTTTCATTCTGTTGCTAAATCAGGAGGAATCGTCAATAAATTTAGAATGGATTGATCAGTTCCGTGAATGTTTGAACCGGATATTGCAAGAGCTGGAGAAGAATCTGGATAGCAGAAAAGCAGAATATTCCAACGCCAGACCAAACATTTTGAACGTAGCGGTTTGGCTGATATCGTGATTGTTTTTTAAAACAAGTGTAAAATTTGTTTGTGGAAATAAACCAGAAATTTAAATATTGTACGTCAATAATTTTAGGTTGAATAATTAAATTCAATTTTGAGCTGCTGTTACTGTTGATGAAGTTTCTGTCCGTGTAAACCCAAAGTTGAACAAATAAATATGCAAATTTTCTCGATACCTTTAAATAAAACTTAAGATAAGTTCATTCGGAAACGGTTTTGAACTCATAAATAACGACACGTTACATTTGCAAAAGTTAGCAAGAACTCTCACTAATCTGATCAAAATCGGGGGTTTTCCCGTCAGTCGGTTTTGTGAAATCTGTACAGATAGAAAAATCCACTTTACTTGTAGGGGAAGGTCTAAATAGAGGATTTTTTTTAATGATTGGCTGGCAAAGTCTGGTAACTGAAAAATCCTAAGTCGATCTAAATCTAAAAGGTCGAGTATAAAACGAATGTGTTACTGAATAAATAATGATTAATAGGTTCTAGCACTCTTTACAGCATGTTTTAGAGTATAAGAAGATTACATGTTATTATATGTAAATGTTTATTTGTTTACAACAGGTTTGGAGATACCTGATTCCATGGATATCGTGATGATATTTTATTTTCTTAACCGGTTGGTGACTGCAGTTTCTCATAACAGGCAATGTCGACACCAGATGGCAATATAAGCAGCTTTGCGAAAAATTTGAAGATTTTTCTTCAGAGTCTCATGTCTGTTTGTCTGTGGTTATACGTTTGTGCTCGAAAAAAAATTACGATATTTTTTCAATTCTTCAACCTCAAATAAATAAATTTCATACCTATTATTCAGAACACATCCATGTTTTATTTTTTTTTATTTCTTTAAGAAATAAAATTTTAAGGGGGATTGAAATTTTTGTTTGTTTGTTTTTGCGATAAAATGCAACAGCATCAAACCCCAACGTCACCTACGTTGAAAATTATATGAAACAAAATTTTTTTAAATATGTTTGACAGATTTGTGATCGGTGTAATGTACAGTTTCTGAAAAGCATAAATTCATGATAAATTCTCGAAATTTACAAAAAAGGGTTTTGGCCAAGCTTTCATAGGTCCTGTCCCACTGTGCGGCGTGGGCTTCAAACGTCAGAGGCTTATATAGCTTTTTTTTTTTTTTTTTTTTTTATTTGGTTGGATTTTAACTTCTTCAAGTCATTCATCCCTAGGCTTATATAGCGAAGGTGGGCTCCCGATTCAGATCTAGCCTGGACAGAGTAAAGTAAACCCATCGAGGGATTGTTTCTTCCTATGTTTATTGTTTCGACACTTCTGTGTGGACTGTGATGGTATTAGGCAGGGCCGTAGGAAGAACCGGCTCATGGGGGGGGTTTTGATGACAATTTTTTTCCTATAACATTTTTGCTTGAACAATGCATACACAAGTGAAAAATGTTTGTATATGTTAGTAAATATTATTGAAGTTCAAGTTATTTTGCATTAAAAATTATTTATTTTTGAAAATAAGTCCTAGGAGATGCCATTTTTTCATGAAGCTTTAAAAAATATAGGGACTTGTAATAAAGGTCGTTGGTAAATCAGTTGCCTTCTGAACTGATGTCTGTGAGTTTAAGCTCAAGAGTATAAACATCGAACACAGTTGATTGCCACAGTGTGCCAAATGCATCGTTGAGAAAAGTCGCGAGTAACGTTTTTACTAACTTACATTAGGAAGCTTCTTCTTTTGAACCACAAGAATAATAAAATAAAATGTATCAAATATTCAGCAACAAAATTAAAAACTAAGGTTTACTGTTCAAATAAGGTTCATTTTCTACTCTTGTAAACTCGATTAAAGTTAAGATTTAAATTAGAACCTTTGATTTAAAGAATCTGCAATATATGTAAATAATGTTAAATACATTTTTTAGAAAGATAAAAAACAAGTTCAAAAATAATCATTTATTATTATATATTTCATAATTTTAATCCCGAGATTAAAGATTTCAAAATTTAAATCTAGATTTTTCAAAAAACAAATTCTTTGAAATGAATCCAGATTTTTTTATATGTGATTTTCACCAGGTTTATGTTTTTAAACTGACTTTAATTGAACTTAAAATTTTTATTCTGAGTCAAGAATCAAAGTTATGAAAATGTGATCTCATTCAATTTGAATCCTTGATAAAATTTTAACATTGATATTTTAATATTGATTATTAAACTTAAATTTGAGCTAAATCTGAATACAAACTTTGAAATTTAGTTCCAAGTCTGAATTCTGCAATTTAAACCAAAAATCAAAACCTTATTATAAATTCCAGATAAGAAGTCTTACGAACTTGAAACCCAAAAACGAAATTTGTATCAAAACTTTTAACCAGAAATCTTTTGTTTGATTTTGAATTTATTGGTTTTCAATATGAATTTGGTTTCAATCATTTATTCGTAATTGAATTAGTAAATTTCAATAAAACTGTGAAGGATGAAATTATTTCACATTTTAAAATTCTAGACTTTCTCATGTTTCAACTTTGCAGGATTCTATACCAGAGATGATCCAACCTGAAAATTTAGAACAATAAAGTGGATACTTACTGGGCAAATCCAGGCAATTTTATTCTTAAACCTCGCGAAATAAGGGGAATATTGTTTCATAATTTTCCTAAAAATTCGTTCAATATGCAGGCAAATTTCAGAATTATTCCATTAAAATAAATAAAAAACACATGGAAAAGCCAGCGGCTTCGGCGCAGTGGTTAGAGTTCAAGTCATCTACGCCAAAGTTCATGAGATCGAATCCCGGTCATGGCATACATAGTACACTTTCTGTGGTCTGGTGGTTTTAGCATTTGTGAGATGCTAGCCATCATTACTTCGAAAGATGTGCGCTTAGAAAGAGACGAACCAGCCCAAGGCTGAAAGTCTCTATAATAAGAAAAAAAAAAAAAAAAAAACACATGGAAAACTACTTTTATTCAATCGAAACACATCAGCCGATTCAGAATCTTGTTTCAAGTTTCCAAAAAATATCTTTTAGGTTTATGTTGTTGAAATTTGTTTAAAATAAATTATTTTGACGCGAGATACATAACTCTAATGACTCAATTAAAATTTTCGTTTGATTTTGCAAATAAAAGCAGAAAATCTGGTCAAAATCCAAAAAATCTGGTATGCTTAGTCTGTTTTTATTGGGACTCAACATTTTGGACTCAATTACTACTAACAAGTGAGATTTTTTTGAAAAACTGCTATAGAATTTTTTTTTTAAACGAACACAAACACATACAGGATCTCAATGAAACTTGACGTTTCCTCGAAGAGATTCCTTTTTCTTAACTCTAAGCGTACATCTTTCGAGGATATGATGACTACAAATGCTAAAACCACCAACCCACAGAAAGTGTACTATGTGTGCCGTGACCGGGATTCGATCTCATACCCGCTGGCTTAGAAGACTTGAAGGCTATCTTCTACGCCACGGGTTGCGGTGTTGTCCTGGAATGAGATTTCGAGGTCTCGGTGTCGAGATTGTTGCTCTATTGTTACCCATGACTCATTTTAGTTTTTCATCAAAATTTCATTAGAAATTTCAAATTTTATGTTTAGCGAAAACAAATTTACTTGGCATTTTTGGACCTTCATGGGGGGGGTTTAACCCCCAAAACCCCCCCCGTTCCTACGGCCATGGTATTAGGCGACTAACGTTCACGATCAACTAGACTGTCCACTTCGGATACTGTGGACAATTTCTTCCTAATTTAGGACACACACGACGAATTGACGGTATAGAGAGTTTGTTTATCTCAGGAACTCATCCGTTAGAGTGGCTTCTCGATAATAGCAACTTGTGATTTATACTTGTTTCAAATTATTTATCTGCATGTCTGTATGAATAAAAAGTGGTAAGAACCATCAAGAAAAGTGATTTTGAACCTTGATGACAGATTTCGCATTTTGTCTGGATCATATTGTAGTTTCAATTTCAAACTAGATACAATGAGAAATTTGTCGAACTTTTTAAATATTGAAGGTCTATTTATAAAACAACATTAACCTCCACAAGATGTGTGTTACCTTACTAAAGATAGAAGGCCCTAGACCCTTGCGATAACACAAGGAAAAATAAGCAAAATTGTGCTTGATGTCACAGATACTTAACTGATGTATGTAATTCAAATCATATTCTTGTATGATTTCAACTTGGTCAATATTAACAGATTACCAAAAAAGAAAATACCTCTAGGCTGTAAGCAATGCGTACATAAATGAAATTCACATTTATAAATCACATGTGTAGAGATTTTATTGAAACAGAGTTTCAAGGAAAGCCAAGATATTATGACAGAAATATGAGATAACATATCTGGGAAGTACTGGATAAGTCGCCTTGTACGACATGGACCAGTATCCCAATGGCAGTATTCTTTAAGCCGCTGCCACACAGCAATAAGTAAGAACTACAACCCATTTCTTCTAGGGAACATTCTCACTAACCCTGATTTCCGAAGAACTTTTTCTTTCAATCTTGATCATTTTACCAAGAATCTGTTTGAACAATGACTAACTAGCTTAAAAAAATTCTTCCTATTTCCAGCCTCCACGTGACTACCTCGATCTACCCGGTACCGAGCATCTGCGCCCAGGATCAAATCTCCGACTGGTTCGATTCGCTGGCCGAGTGTCTGCACTGGAACGTGCGAAAGCGGCAAAAGTGCCTGGACGAGCTGTCCGATCTGACCGGATCCGGAACCGAGGACAGCGCCATCGAGGAGATCGAACGGGGCATCGACAATCTGGATACCTGTTAAATCGCGGAGCAGGAGGATACAGTTCACGTTCAAGTTCACATGAGTTACCACCAACAACAGCACTGCTCACTCGAAGAAGCAAAAGTATCTCGATAAGTGTGAGAGACTCAAATAATCGTTATGGTGTGATTCTTACTAAAATTATCTCTATATTTTGAGGGGATGAAAATCTGGGGTCCAGAGACTGTTGAAAACTGCAAATCACACTTGTTAAAAGGGAATCAAACAGCGCAATAAACTCGTACTTTAATTCATTATTAGATTAGCCTTTTTGGTAGGGAGAGAGTGTTCAAAATTGCAGGAAAAGATATGTACAGAAAAGTTAAGTTTTTAAAATCGGATTCGAATAGCTAAGCATTCCCGGAATATTTCAGTGGAGGAAATCGTAGATAAATTACCTAAGTGATTTGTTCATTCCGGATATTTTGGAGCCAAGAGAAGCGCGGTGATAGAATGTGACACAGGAAAAGGAAAAAAAGTGCTTCGGGAAGTCGGCAAAAATGCAATCCATTTAATTCATCATTGTTCACGTTCATGTTTGAGCTAGCTCTTATTAGGCTTAAAGAAGGGTTTAATCCTAGTTCATTTTTAGTAAGCAAAAGCGAATCGGAAAGAGAACATTCACGACATAAAGTAAAAATCACATTTGAATGCTTGTTGTGTGAGAGCCACCTCTAAACTTACGAGTGTTTTATATGTAAGTAATGGACTTTGTGTTTTTTAAAAGGAAGTATCAATACCTTTTGTACATGTTTTAGGGAACCAATAGAAAGGTTCTACCTTTAGAAGTTAAATTCACTTCTATTCTATATTCAACTTTGAGAGAAAATAAAAACCAGAATGCAATATTGTGTGGTAGGGAAATGTTCGAAAGAGGTGAATGTATGTGCGTGTGTATAACCGAATTTCAATCATCAGAAGCATCCGCAACACTGGAACTGTTGAATAGTTTATGTCGTCCTTATGGAACGCTCTTTTTTTTCTTTTTAAATTTATATCCAAGTATTTAAAAATAAAGCTCAGAAAAGCTACTCGTCCATTCTTTGAATATTTTATATCACAATTATTTGGGCCGTGATATGTTTTCCCTAATCTACGACACGTATCGCAAACAACAGCTGGTTTTCCTAATTTGCCCTCGAATAGAGATGCGTTTTCGGCTTATTTTAAGATAAAGAGGAAGCTCCCATTTGGAGAGGCCATCATCATCAACATCAGTGGAACGAATCTTCGAATCGTAACATGACCGGAAAATAGAAATTATGCGTCCCTATCTAGTGATTTACATATTTTAACAATATCCCACCAAAAATTACAGCACTCATCCTGCAGATATCTTGCCATGGCATGGTGTGTAGAAATTTGCCTTTTTTCTCTGTCTCAACTAGTGTCTCTCATCCAAGTGAAGAGCTCATTTCCCTACATGCTGCGATTTCGTTTTCCTTTTTAGGAGTGGTAAACTACAAAAAGTCGCTAGCCGAAAAATAATATCAGAGACACCACCAACCTGTGTGTCCCTATTTCTTAAATGGTCGTTATCACGTGAGGATTTTGGGACTAGGCACTCTCCCTCCCTTCGCTCTTGAAAAGATAATAGTCGTCCGGAAATAGCTACAGTCGGATGGATTTTTCCGTCCATTCACACATTCTTAAGGAAGAATCTGGGAACGGTACAATGTTGGGCTGTCACGCGAGCCGAAAATCTACACACACGCAATTCCGTCTGTCAGGTGGTTGTTTTGGTGGTGCAGATTTTTGGGAAATGTTCTTGAGACGAAGACTTGCGATAGGAAAGTAATTGCTTTATCATATTTACTAGAGGGGAAGGAAAGCTTGGTGTCTTTGTTTAAAAAGCTTCTATCTTGGACAAATTTGAACGTTGTTGGGTGACCCTTTATAGTGTATTATATTTGATTTCGAAAATGACGTGTGTTCAAGCAAATTAAACCGACTTCTCCGAAACCTTTCATTATAGAGATCTTTGGAGCAATAAGTTTTTTTTAAACAATTTATTGATTAAGGAATCATTACTAGAATTCTCAACAATGCAGTGTCATATAAAAAAAATCGCTGAATCCCGTCCCTGATTTAGAGATATTAAAGCCTGAGTCACAAGTAGCAGGAATAGATGAATTTCGCGTTTTATATATTTATTCAATCTTTGCAGATGCTTTAAAACTAAGTACAATGAAAATATTTAAACTATCTTATTCTAGATTTATAAACAATTTTTGAAACATTGAAATGGAAATCACTAGATATTTCATTGAAGCGTGCGCAGCATACAGGTTGTTTTGACCGTATTGGGTTCGTCGCAGGGCAAGTCTAAGAAAATCGCGCGTCCGGGTTGATCTGATGGGAGCATTTAACGGCAGTTATGATAGCTGTTCTGAGCAATCCACGTTGTTCTGCAGGCGGTTGAAGATGAACTGTGTATTTGATTGATACATTCTACCAACTTATACAGACACATACATGCAAAACATTCACTACACAACAGTTCAAACGAAGCCAAGGGGTCCGGGTATGAGGTGCGAGGCATTGGAAATCTAGTTATCGTCTAAAAAATGCGTGTAACCCCATCCCTTGGCAAAACTGCGGTGAATCCGTGTACCGATGGTGGATAACCTACATACATACATATGAACATACTTACGTGCTGTTTCACTTTGTTTCGTTGACCTCGAGGATTGATAAGATGGCGATGATCATACTCCTGATTCCGGAAATTCTGATCCAACGAATTTAAAGATTTAAAAGTCCGCTCCGCACTCTGCAATCTGTCGACTTAGACGCCGCATCGTTTCGTTGAGGATGGCAACAATCACGCACTCATTCTCCTTTCCGGTTGCTGATAGCTGCTCTTCGGTTGCCTCCGCTTGACATTCTTTGCTATCACCGTTCGCTTGAACAACTCCGACAATGTCGTGCCTGCTTACTCCGACAATCGTGATCGAGCTCCAATTTTGATCGTGACTAAATAGACCGCAATGATTCTCTCGCTGCTGTCGAGTGGTCATCAACACCCCTTTCGGGGGATACTGATGGTGCACTTTTCTTTTCGCTGACCGTCGAGGAAGCAGTGAAATTGCTCTATTCCTGATAGCGCTCTCAGCCCGCCGATGATTAAAGAATGAAGCAAGGAGCTGGCACGTGTGTCGAATTTGGAAGCGTTCCGTGGAACCAATGGCTTCGAAAAAATCTTCCACACCTTCGGCCAACGATATCGCAACGAGAGGCATTAGCGTCATGGCAAAAGGTAGGGAGCCTTCCGTAGAAAAGGTAAGCAACCCGTATAAAAAGGGATCCTGAAGAGGATAAAATTTTCCACCAGGAAATTATCTAACTTTACTCCTGATTTGCTACTCACGTTTGACGGCATCGCTGGTACTGTGGCAAGCTGACCTCGGAGAACCGCCTGCTGGCTTTGTTTTCCGGCGCTGGGAGTACCTATAATTACCGGCTTCTTTTAACTCCACCAGGAATCGCGTGCCCATGCGTTACCTGCAATCCGCTTGTTTTGGCCCCTTTCTTCAGCACTTTGTTGACTATTTTCTTTATCTTCGTTTACTTAAGAAGATTTTGTGCTGACAAGATTCTCAAAACAAAATATTGGGCCACAACATACTACTTTTCATGATTTTTATGTATTCAGAGTGATCATATGGGGCTCACTTTTTTGTCATCGTATGACATCAACAACATGCACCGTCCGAAACTCCTGACTAGAGAGGTAAGGTTCGCCTCCTCGGATGTGCCTCCATATCCTCAGAAGAATGTGGGTGGGGTAACGAGCATGCACCACCAACGAAATGCTCTCCGCGAATCTCGGAGTTTTGGATGAGGAAGGCCTCCTGTTGGTGCTGACCCCTGTCGATGAGCAGTTTGCCTGCCTGAGTAAATCCTGTTCGTTGCGATAAAGCTGGGTTCTTTTCCGATGCGGGTTCCTTACAGTGCAGCTCCTCCTACGTTGTTCTTTGTTGATGAATCGGCACCCTTCCAACAACGCTCGCGAAGACAGCTTTTCCGCGATCCGGGGTTCAAGTCGGCTCTGCGGTTCCTACTGATGGAGAACCTTTGGTTTAATGGCCTGATATGGCCGAGTAAACGTTTGGTACCACCCTTCCGAACGCTGCTGGGTTAATACTTTTGTGATCTGGCGAATGTGGGATGCCCGAGAAATTGAAGAACGGTTGCCATGGACCGAGTGAATAGGAGGAAATGTAAATAAAATAAATAAAATAACCCGTAGCTACGTATCTATTTTTATCAACAAAATTTAACAAACTGTTCCTTCTGGGACTACCTTACCTTAGACGTTTGTTTAAAAAACTAAGCCATTTTATGTTTTTACTGGTTTTGATGCATCACTTAGCTGAAGCATTTGGTATCTGTTTATCAAGCACTCCTCATCACTATGAATTCTAAAAAAATGGGTAAAAATGTATAAACAACTATTTGAATCGTTTTCATGCCAATTTAAGATTAGTCTAAAATTTCGAAAAAAAATTTATGCGCAGTATTAAGGGTGCCTAACTAATGCTTTTTCGCAAATGCAATAATCAATAAATTCTTTGAAACTCCAATACTAAAAATCATAAAATAGTTTAAAAATCGGTTTCATAGTTTGTTTATGTTTTTATAGTAATTTTTCATTTACGATGATACTTTAAATTCTTCAAGTCTTTTGAAAATGTTTTTAAGATTTCCATTGCAACCATTTCCTACAGTGTCACGGCGTTCGTTCCCAGGGCAACAATTGATTCTGGTACCACAAACAACCAGTTTCAGAGTTTGTCGTCATTCAAACACTTGGGGAAAACAAAAAAAAGAAACACCCAAAGCGAAGCACATGGTTTACTGCATTTTCCAGAGAGCAAGAGCCATTTTCTCTGAGACGTGAGAGTCATCCATCCGGTACTCAAGGAAATAAAGAGACTGAGTTATTCGTTTTTCCGAAATTCGTCCGACGAAAGTTTCCCAAACAAAGACCCCGTTTGGGAAATTTTCTCACGGTTCACTAATCTTTTGGGAAGGTGGGGGCGTAGGAAGTCACGAAAAACGGTGGCAGATTGTGTAAGGAGCAGCAGCATACACAAGCAAATATGTACCCTCCGAGAAGAGTGCTCTCGACTCTTCATCAACATCAACATCAACAGCAGCAGCAGAGCAGCTCCAACCCAACAACAGGATGTACCTACTACTGGCATAGGTGTTATATGAAAGGGGGTGGTGTCCAATGACGTCATTCGGGTTTTCTGTTGTTCTTCTTGAACATGGAAGAACTGACATGCTAGTTCTGGGGTTTAGTGAAGCACTCGCCGCGAAATGCAGCATCCGTTTGGCACGTCTTATGCTGTGTTTCGACAACATCTCATTTTTTATCCTGTTTGTTTTTACTTTTTTCTTCTCTGTAGCTTTTCGAGGGAGTGTTCTCTGTTGCCTTTGCAGGAAACTTTTGCAGCGCATTGTCCCATAACTTTAATATTGAAGCTGTTGATTGGATTTGTACCTTATCAGGGAAGCAATTTAAAAGAGGATAAATTCATCCGAACATTGATCTTAAAGTTTCTAACGCTATCGTCGATCATTAAAGATGAAAATATATTAATATGGAAAAAGTAAGAGAAAAAACATTTACTATCATTACTATAACAAAAGACGGATATTCCATTAGTAATCTTCTTATTAGTTAATCCTTTTGCTCGCGAATCGATTATATTGCCACCTTGCAGTGATATTGCCTACCAACCAATTACAATTCTAACAATCATTAATCATTTGTGAAGGGATATTGTGTCGTTCTCTTCTTTAAACTAATTCAAATTTTTGTAATTCAGAAGTGATTGAAATAACTTTGCTGTTGCTGACGAGTTAAAATCTAGTCTATCTGAAGGAGTTCAGATTATAAGATTTCATAAAATCTCTCGAAGGATTTTTTCCTTCTTCTCACACCGTCCCTGTTAAAAACAATTTTATCAAGCATATCTCCATGTTAAGGAAAGAATATTTTTGATAGGTTATGATCGTAGCGATTCAGCAGCCAAAACTGAAAGGTATCCTCAATTTTATACGGGAAATCTTTTCAGTTTTAAATATTTTTGCAATACAATTATGTCAATTTTCAATAGCTTTGTGAACAAGGTTGCCGGAATCACAAAAAAACCTATAATATCACGGAATTTTGAGCAAATCTTCATCACAGAATTTGTGCCACAGAGCATAGAATTTTGGAAACATTCACCGGTTTCACAGATTTTTTTTTAATTTGTAGATTTTTCAAAAATACATTTTTGAGTTAAAATTGATCATCAAAACTTGTTCAATCTACCAGCATAAAGACATTTATTTCAGAACTACACTTTCAATTGATTCAAAAAACTTAACTAGGGAATTAAATAATTGGAAATAAATCGAAATAACATAAAGATTTTTTTTCTACATAAACACAGTTTATCAAAACAAAGGTCTAAAAAAACTAGCAATGCACATCTCGACACGTTTCCAAGTTTTGCAGCCTCGAACACTTTATTTTGGAATGTTTTGAGCAAGAGCAGCTGAGAAAGATAGACTTCTAGAAGGAGCTTCGGAAAGTGTTACGTGAAGAAATACCGATTTGATAGCTGGGTTTGTACAGCTTCAAAGCTGAAATTAGATATGTATTTCGTTACTTTTAAGGAAATTATTAGCTTATTTCTAGACTTACATTTCAGTACAATCTACGTGCTTTTGCCCAGATTTTCAACTGACTACAAAGTCTGAGGCACTTTACTGACTGCCTTATCAGCGTTCCCTACATTTAGTGATTATTAATAAGTGATTTAATTTTATAAATGTTATGATTTGGTGCTCGCTCACCTTACGCAACGAATGATAATTTTGGTTATAAATATGAAAACCACTTTGGTTTAACCGTAGCTCATGTGTCTCTGTCTGGTACGAGACTGACCGACTGTGAGGTTAGAATTAGGTTAGACGAAAATTTAATATGAAAATGAGAAATCCTTACAACTTGGAAGAAATTCTTTGGCCTCCACGGGTCCACTATACTTCACTTGATTTGAGCTCAATAAAGGAATCCAAACTATCAAAACTACTGATAATATTTCCGACAATGTAACTTGGGAATACTTGCGAAATGCACGTTTGCAAAAATGAGGTGACTTGGCAAATGATGACAGATTCTAGTCGCTTTTGTGTTGGTGTTGTTTTGTTGCAGTTATACTTGTCACTGTACCGAGGGGTGTGTGCCTAATCTTATTATACGACTTACCAGATGTGTCGTAACAGTAAGATTTCGCTTGAGTTCTCAATTTTTTCAGTAACACGTATTCGGCTGGATCATCACTTCTGGACATTTTTAAAATAATCAATTCTCTAACTAACGGCTAACGCACCGGAATGATTCCATATTTTGTCACCTTATCCGCACAACAGTTTCTCTCATTATTCGTCACCTGGGCTATCGTTTCTGGATTGCTAATTTTTAAAAAGGCAAAAATAAACACTAAAGTTTGCCGGGATCTGTGTCCATACAACTTGAATAAGATTGTTAAAAAGAATAACCAAATACCTCCGAGCAAACCTCCAAAATTGATTGGTAGGCAATGTCGGCAACAGTTGGAAATGAAATCGTTCTTGCGAGGAACCTAATGAAATTTCTTCAGAGGGTCCTGTTTGTTTGCCTGTGCTATGATTCTGAGTTTGTCTTTTTTTTTTTTTTTTGTAAATTGCATACAGGCAGCCGAAATAGCTCAGTTGGGAGAGCGTTAGACTGAAGATCTAAAGGTCCCCGGTTCAATCCCGGGTTTCGGCATATGTTTTTAGATCTTTTATTAGGATTTATCCTTTTTTTTTAATACCAAAGTGTCTATGGCCCTTATTCTGCGCCGCGCGTGACGTGATGATAGTCGAGTCACCCAAATCACTTGATTCCAGTAGTCACTTTAGGTGAGGAACGTCACTTCGGATGAACTTTGTGAGTTCTTACCGTATTCTCGTAGTCACCGTGGGTGAGAACAGTCGCATTCGAGTGAGAATTTTAGGTGACAATTGTCGGTACCTTTTCAGGTGGTGACGGGATAGAAATTGAGCATTAAATTTATGTAAAGCGGAATGTTAGGCTCTGAATAGTTAATTACACTAAAGAATTGTAGTTTTGGAAATAATGAAACAAATTTATTAAATATGATTATGTAATTTAATAAAAAAAACCTTGTTACCTAAAATCTGTCATTCAAATTTGAATACTGAATGCAAACACTAAAATTTGATATCCTAATATACATGCAAAATTTTTTTTGTTGGAATTAGTTTTCTGATCGTAAAAGTGGTAAAATATAATAATCTTTTATTTTATTTGCACTTTTTGTCACATTCCAAAACTTCAATTAATTTTTAAAGATGCAAATTCAGATGCTGCCGTCTTTGAACACAAAAGACAGTTTGCTCCCCCGGGATGTATTCCTGGTTTGACTAGACACTTGCTCCACCGGGTACACTTTTTCCATCTATTTTTTAATTTCACTTCAGAATAAATAAATGGAATTTCACCCTAGATTTCACCCTAGAACTGTCATCAGCACTTATACTGAAAACGAAAAATAAAACTTATCTAATCTTGAGGGGTCAAAATTTACGAAAACCATTCTGATCAAACAGTCTCATGTACAAAACACAAACTATATATTTTACATACCTGATAAATGTTTGGAAAAAAGGGAAATGTTTAGCAAACATTTTTTTGGGGAAGCAGCCGTCGGCATCTGCTGTTGTTTTTTTTTCGGCACTATGACCCAGATCCAACCCTAGTTTTGATGAGCGAAATTTCAACTTACGTCGCATAAATCGTCCATTTATCGTCCTTGAGCAGCTTGCTGTGACCGTACAATCCGATGATGGCCATTTTCGAACCGAAATTCCAACCAGTTATACAAAAACTTAATTCGAAAAATTCGAAGCGAGAGCAAAATTAAAACAGCACCAACCCTAATTCTGCCATTTTGAAGATGTGTTCATTCGGTCGCTCACCCAGAATGAACCTCTGTCACTTTACCCGGATCGACTCTGGGAATAAGGTGACAAATCTCACGGTGACTCCGAGGTGAGGTGACAATTATCACGTCACGCGCGGCGCAGAATAAGGGCCTATGTTTCTTCTAATACATTTTAATGAAAGATGGAATTTCTTCTTCAGCAGCTTTACGTGCAGATTGAGTTTTTTTTTATAAGACTTTTTGATTGTTTTTAATTTTACGAATGAAAGTCTCAAGATCTAAACCACTTTCAATCCCTTCAGCACATTGTCTTACTTCAAATCGTACATATCTATATGTATGTTCAGGAAAATTGAGCACCCAAGTGTTATTTTAGTTTGTTTTTCTTGGCTAGCCGCAACATTTCATTTCCAGCTCAAGGAACCGAACTTCAAGTTTCGTGCCCTCTTACAGAGTCTTATTTTCGGCAATTTAGTTCTCCCTCAGAAATTGGTGCTGTTGATTTCGCTTTCTGTTTTTTGTTTTCCTAAAGAAAAAGCCACAATTTCGTGTGAGTTTGAAATTTAAAGCCTTTCGGGGCTCGGTATTTTACCACCACACACCGTTGAATACACAGGGGTGATCCGGGTAAATTCGATTGCGGACCTACTGCGGAACCCCCCTAAAAATTTGCCCATGTCAGCATCCGCAATCTTCAAAATGGGGATAATTTAATTCCGACCTGATGACCGGTTATGGGGAATTTCCTCAGCTGCTGCTGTACCGTATCGTGTGTGCTAATGCTAATAAGCATAGTCAAGCAGAACAATTTGATGGAGGTTCTTTTGCATCATTTTCATTTCATGCTAGGATAGCATGAATGAATGCCCTCAAAGTAATGGTTTTTTTGTGTTTTTATTTGATAGAGAAAGTGAGTAGACATTTTCATCAATTGTAAGTTGCACATCCCAATACTCACCTATTTCTAAAATATATGTCTTTAATTGATATTTCATTTCAATTTGATACTCAATAAGATTAAAATTTACGAATCTATATTTAGAAAAGATGTCAGATTCAAATAATAAGTTGATCAGGAAATGCAGTAGGTACTGGACAAAATGAAGTGCGCCCTTGCAACCAAAAATCTCAAATCCTTGTGTCTTTTTACACATAAGGAATATCAACTCATAATTTTCAGATGAATTGTAATATTTTTGATATACTAACGACTGCTGAAAAAAAAATTGTCAAAAAATATTAATGTGTTCCTCACACTTAAGCGTTGATGTAGTCAAATTCATTTTTCGCGTTTTCCTATAAGTTAAAAAAGGATACGATTCCCTGCAAAAGCCGTCGGAAACAAAGGTTTTATTATTTGTTCATCTTTTTTAGGGCATGAGCGAATTCGATAATAAGATGAAAAAGCAAATTTCCAAAGATATTCATAAACTTCAAGCCAAAAACTGTCAGAAAGTTTTTTCAAAGCAAAAATGCTTGAAAATACGTTTAAAATGAACCTGGAGCACGAATTATAAGCAAATGGCTTAAAACCGTAGGGGTTCAGCAGCAAGAAAAATCCTTAAATCAGAAATAACCGTTGAAATCTTCGAGAAGTGACTGAAAATCCTTTTGCTACTTCCTTTGTTCTGATCTATTTAAAAAAAATGCTCACTAAGAGAGATAATCGATTTCCGGAACAAGCTTAGAGCCCCAAACCATAACACTGCTTATTGAGCGCTTGAACGTTTTTTGGTTGTTCTTTATCCGTGAGTTTCGCCTCTGAGGTCGTCCATATTTGTGCTCGTTTTTTAAGCCTTCAAGCTCAAATCTGTTTTGGGAGTTATATGAACTTGTCAATGTATTTTGAGCAAGTTTGAGATGTTTGATGCGTCCGATATGAACATCAGCCGAAATTGCTTGCCAGATTGACCGATTTTCCAGACTTGCCCGGATATTTAATACAAAATTCGGGGAATCCCCAGTCCGGCCCAGTTGCTCGGATTTTATTAAAAAATGCCCGGATTTTGCATGGATACCGTCAACTGGGGCAACATGCAACAATTTTCAACTTCAATGGCTTCTAAAATCTTAATGCTTACAGATAATCATACCTATCGTACATCAAAAATTTTAAAATTTATGGGACACAAAATTGACGAAGTCAGAAAAATTATTGGTTTTACCAGTTATTTTTAAACATACAAAAACATGAAATTTTTACCCTACTAAGAAAAAGGGGGGCTGGTAAACGGTGGATAATATGCAACACGAGACCCCATAGTGGTCATATCACCTCTTATTCACAACTCCTATCTCTACCTCCCCGCGGTGCCGGCTGGGATGCGAGTAATCTAAGCGTCTGTTCCCCAAGTCAGGGGCGGCGTGCAACAACAACCGAGCGTCTGTTCTCCAGGTCAGGGGCGGCTCGAGCAGCGTCTGTCTCGCAGTGAGCGGCTGAATCTATGAAATGCGGCTCCCGCAAGCTAAGTCCAAGATGGTAGCCCAATCGCGGGATAGGGACTTTAGGCTAACAACCTACTGCTCCTGATATCTTGTATTGTTACGGAAACTGAAAAAAGAAATAACCGAATTGGAACTTTGTCAACGACTTTTAGCATGAAAACACGGAATAGAATTGGAACATGGAATGTTTTGACCCTTGCCCAGCCAGGTAAGCTGGCTCAACTTGCTAGAGAAGCTAGCCGCCTCAAGCTAGAGATATTGGGACTGAGCGAAGTCCGTTGGCCTAACACTGGAGAACACAAGACACAGTCCGGGCAAGTACTGCTTTACTCTGGCAAACGAGGAGAACACGCTACTCGGGAACGAGGAGTTGGTTTCCTATTAAGCCCGCAGGCCCATGCGGCACTCATAAGATGGGAACCGATAAACGAAAGAATAATCGTAGCCAGATTCAGAACACGAGTTAGAAACCTTACAATGGTCCAGTGTTATGCGCCAACTGACGTTGCCGATTTGCAGGAGAAAGAGCAGTTTTACAGTCAATTGAACAGCGTGGTTGAGAGAATTCCGAAGGGTGTCATTCAAATCCACTTAGGCGACTTCAATGCAAAGATTGGCTCCGATAATCAGGACTTTGAGCGCATCATGGGGCGCCATGGCCTAGGACAGATGAGCGAAAACGGAGAGCTGTTTGTAGAATTTTGTGGCAACAACAACATGGTGATCGGTGGATCGCTCTTCCCCCATCGACCAGCACATAAGGTCACTTGGGAATCCCGAGATGGCCGAACAGAAAATCAAATTGACCACATCTGCATCAGCCGGAAATGGAGAAGGAGCCTTCTTGATGTCCGCAACAAACGAAGCGCAGACATTGCATCTGACCATCACCTCGTCCTTGGCGAGATACGACTGAGAGTTGCGCGTGTCAAACGGCGCGAGGAGAAAGTCGGGTGTCGATACGACGTCCGCCGGTTGGAGAATCCAGAGGTGAAAAGGGCATACGTTGAACAGCTAGAATCCCGAGCCTCGGAGCTGCCGACAGACGGAACAGTCGAAGAACAGTGGCGTGGAATCAAGAATGCCTTTATCACGACGAGCCATGGTACTCTCGGTAAAGTTTGTGGAAGACGAAGTGAATGGATGTCGGATGAAACCTGGAGGATGATCAGGATGATCGATGATCGGAGAAAGGCAAAAGTCGGAATTGAGCAGGCATGTACCGGGTCAGCCAAAGCAGCCGCCCGCTTACGTTATGCGGAGCTGGAAAAGGCAGTTAAACGAGCTTGTAGACGAGACAAGAGAGCCTGGACAAACTCCCTAGCCGAAGAGGGAGAAAGAGCCGCCGCCAGTGGAGACATCCGATTATTATATGATATTTCTCGCCGCCTTAGTGGTGCAAGGACTAATGCAAGAATGGCGCTGAAAGACCGAGCAGGTCAGCTGCTGACAGATCGAGCAGATCAGCTCATGCGTTGGACTGAGCATTTTGAACAACTTTTCCGAGTTACAAATAGCAATGGCCAACAGAACCCGCAGCTCGAGGTGCCCACAGTAAGTCGCATTAATGGCGTAAACTCAGAAGTGCCCTCGCTGGCTGAAATAGAAGTGGGAATCAATGACATGAAATCCAACAAAACGGCTTTAATCGATTGCATTCCTGCTGAAATGCTCAAAGCCAACCCTGCCTTGTCAGCACAAATGTTGCACCGTTTTTTTGCTGACATCTGGGATACTGCAACATTCCCGGCCGACTGGATGCAGGGTATCCTCGTAAAGGTCACGAAGAAAGGAGACCTGACAGAGTGCGGTAACTGGCGTGGCACAACTTTGATCTGTACAACTCTCAAAGTACTCTGCAAAGGGATCCTGAACAGGATCCAGGAGAAAATCGACGCTACACTCCGACGGCAACAAGCTGGCTTCCGATCCGGACGATCATGTGTGGACCACATCACAACGCTACGAATCATACTGGAACAAATCAACGAACTCCAGGACTCTCTTCTGCTGGTATTTGTTGATTTCGAAAAAGCATTCGACCGACTTAACCATGAAAACATTTGGGCTGCTCTTAGACGACGAGGGGTCCCAGAGAAACTAGTCCATCTCATCGAAGCACAGTACGAGGCATTTTCGTGCAAGGTCTTGCACGACGGTGTTTTGTCTGAACCAATCCCGGTAACTGCTGGAGTGAGACAAGGATATATTTTGTCACCGCTGCTTTTTCTCACCGTAGTGGATGAGATCTTGACTGGATCGATTGACTGTAGACCAAACCGAGGATTGCCGTGGAATCCTTCAGCAATTGAGCAACTGAACGACCTTGACCTGGCAGACGATATTGTTTTGCTCGCCCAAACACAACAAGACATGCAGAGCAAACTCGACGACCTCACCCAAAGCTCCAAGGCAGCAGGTCTCAAAATCAATGTCGGAAAGACCAAGTCGATGGAAATCAACACAGAAAATCGTTCCAATTTCGTGGTAGCTGGACAACAGGTTGAGACAGTGGAGTGCTTCCAGTATCTTGGTAGCCAGATTACGCCTGATGGTGGTACCAAGAAGGACATCGAAACTCGGATCAGAAAAGCTCGATTAGCGTTTGCGAGTCTCCGAAACATCTGGCTCTCACCAGATCTCTCTACGAACTAAGATCCGAATCTTCAACTCAAACGTCAAATCCGTATTGCTGTACGGGTGTGAAACTTGGTGCACATATGCGGTGACGACGCTAAAACTGCTACAGTGAGCGAAATAAAAATGAATGATTCAAAATTATGAAAATTTTCTTCTGAATTGCTTAACGGATAAATCAAGCATAAGTTTAGTTTTTTTGGACGTAGCAATTGGCGTTGAGGACCAAAAATGTGAAAAAAAGGTGCGAAATAAGAATAGCACCACTTGAGTTTTTTTTAACAAAAACAAGATTATTTTGAAAAATTTACTGTCTAGAAGTGAATAATAATGCTTCTACAAATTATTTGAATAGAAAACTGCATTTTAAGGAGTTTTCCAGAATTCCAAAGGTTTTCAAAGGTTTTAAAAGGGGGTTTTAAGAGATGCTCCTCTTACGTTAAGGAATTTGATATTTGAGCTGTAATTCTTTACCGAACTACTTACTTTCTTCATTTAAATGACGTGAAATGATGAAACAAACCTTCGGAATTGATTTTTAATCAGAAAAAATAGGTTGGAGATCATAAACTTTGTTTTTGTTCAGTAAACCACACTTTTTCCAGTTTCAAGTCGTAGATGGCAGCACTATCTTGCAGTTAAAACCAAATTTAGTCTCAATATTGATTTTCCAGGTTTATTCAGGCCCATATCCATCATTTTTAGGTATTTTCCCATCACAGTTTTGTGGAAGTTCACGCTGCAGAAAGCTTTTCCGGATTTGCAAAAAAATCACCAGCACAAAAATGAACAACCGCTAAAATTCCTGCTCATCTCAACTTCCGATTCAATAACAAATCATACCAATAATACTGCTAGCCGCCTGGTCCATCAAGCTCCATCGCAAAGTATAACTTTATTCTGATAATCGGTCCAAAAAAATCACTTTTAGTGACCTTGATGCAATTCTATTTTTTTTGGATTTATTGGTTTTAGAATTTCCAAAGCGTTCACAAGGTACATGAATTTATTTCTTGACCAAAATCATCCAGCACTCCCTAATTAATCCCGGATATTCGAAAATGGGCATGAATTTGGTTGAATGGCAAGATAGTGCTGCCATCTATGACTTAAAACTAGAGAAATAGTGTTTGACTATTAAAAAACATAAGTACTTTTGAATTCCAACCTGCTTTTTGGATTCAAACTCAGCCTCAAATCTATGTTCCTTAATTTTGCATCATAGTTATGAATGTTAATAAAGAAATCAAGCAGTTTGATAAAGTTTAATAGCTCAAATATCAAATTCCTTAACTCTAGAGGAGCATCTCTTAAAAAATCCTTTTAAAACCTTTGAAAACCTTTGGAATTCTGGAAAACTCCTTAATATGTTGTTATCTGCTCAAATAATTCAAAGAAGCATTATTATTCACTTTCAGACAGTAAATTTTTCAAAATAATCTTGTTTTTGTTGAAAAACTCAAGTGGTGCTATTCTTATTTCGCACCCTTTTTTCACATTTTTGGTCCTCAAAGCCAATTGATACGTCCCAAAAAACTAAACTTATGCTTGATTTATCCGTTAAGCAATTCAGAACAAACTGTGGAAGAAAATTTTCGTAATCTTCAATCATTCATATTTTAACAAGCAAAAAACATAGTGGTGCTATTCTTATTTCGCTCACTGTAGTTTTTGTGAATCGCTGCCTGTGGAACATCATCCGCGCTTGGTGGCCTGGCAACTGGATCTCAAACGTTGAACTTCATCGCCGGTGTCATCAAAAGGCGCTAGAAATCGAGATTCGGGAACGTAAGTGGAGATGGATTGGGCACACGCTGCGAAGAGATGAAAACGAGATTTGCAGAGAGGCGCTTGACTGGAATCCAGATGGGCATCGAAGAAGAGGCAGGCCCAGAAGCTCGTGGCGGCGTAGTCTAGCCGCTAAAATCCGCACAGTTGACGAGAACCTTAGCTGGCAGCAAGTGAAGACGCTGGCTCCGGATCGCCAGCAGTGGAGATCTTTTATCTCAGCCCTATGCGCCGGTCAATCGGCTCCCGACCCTTAGATTAGATAGATTAGAATAAAAAGGGGTAAGTTGCAAATAACTCTGTAATTAATGAAAAATCAAATGAAAACGTTTGAAATTTTATAGTTTTTGATACATTTGTGATGTCATGACGTATAAAGCACCAATTGCAGTAATTTTTGATTTTGTTCGAATTAAATTTTACATTATTTCTGTCAAAAATGTTTTTAAGGAAAGAGTGTTAATCTGCTGCATACATTTAGGGGTAAAAAATACTACAAAATATTCTATAATCTTAAATCATGAAAATAAATCTTATGATGGATGAAATTTTAATGTTAACAAACGCATAACGCAAAACAATCATATCCCAGCATATGGGAACGCGATTTATGAGATTTAGTTCTGATTTGCATTTTGTTGCATTTTGCCCCAGACGGCTAACTAAATTATAAAAATATTTATTTTAAATTTTTTTGAATTTGTCCGAAAAATATTTATACACCAACAGTGTTGGTATAGGATAATGAAAGCAATATAATGTTTGCAGGTGATATCATTAAGCCAATCCGTCATACTAGGTAAAGTTTTTTACGGCATCGAAATATGTAAAAATTTGTACATCTTCTGCTCGATTTTTTAAATTTTTTATGAGAATCAAAAACTTTAAAAACCACTGTCACGATGTTAAAAACTATGTCATAATCAATTTGTTATCATTCAGTGATAACTTTATTACAGTGTATCAAAATAAAATTTGAAATTAGTGAAAAAATTGAATTAGTGTTGTAGAACACAAATGTTGCATCTCACCCTGCTTTTGCATGATGGCCCGTTTGACGGTATATTCTCTCCATTAGCAAAATCAAACAAAAGGCTCAAATAAAGTCGCTGGAAATATTGATTTTTGAACTCGAAAACGAATAATTTTCAAGGCTTTTTCATAATAATCAAGACCCGTTTTTAAGAAGCCTACAATACCAGGAAATCTGAAAAAAATTCAAATATTTTCCTTATTAATCTTAGTTGCATAATTTTTGGGCTTTGACAAAATTTGCCCGGACATTGCCCGGGTTTTTGGGTTACAAATTTTTATATCAAATGCCTGGACTTTGCCAGGTTTTGAAATAAAATTCGCCGGATTTACCCGACCTGGATGCGTGAATGAAAAATTCTGGCAATCTTATTTATGCTGAAAGCAAAGCAGTCAAACCTTTCGATATATCGAACCCATGGTCTTTAATGTGTTACTAAAATGTTTGTTGCTTTACGCTTTGCCAGCTTTGCGAGCTACTCGCACGCAAAGCTGGCAAAATCACTAAAAGTTGCCAAATCAACCGTTACAAATGTAATTAAAGTGTTTGGGGAACGTTTGTCGACAGCCAGGAAGTCTGGATCGGGGGGAAATCGAAAACCGGAAGCCGCTGAGACGACAAAGAGAGTTACCGGTAGTTTCAAGCGAAACCCTAACCTCTCTCTCCGAGATGCCGCAAATAAGCTGGGTGTATTGTCTACAACCGTGCATCGAGCCAAAAAACGAGCCGACTAACAAGGAGGTAGTTACTCCAAATCGCGATGATAAATAAAATACGACGGCCAAAGCGCGATCCCGGAGACTGTACACGACGATGCTGACGAAGTTTGACTGCGTGATAATGAACGACGAAACCTACGTCAAAACCGACTACAAGCAGCTTCCGGGACAGGAGTTTTATACGGCAAAAGGAAGGGGAAAGGTAGCAGATATTTTCAAGCACATGAAACTGTCAAAGTTCGCAAGAAATATCTGGTTTGGCAAGGCATCTGTACCTGTGGCTTGAAAAGCAGCATTTTCATAGCTTCCGGGATTGTCAATCGAGAAATTCACGTGAAAGAGTGTCTGAACAAACGTCTGCTGCCTTTCCTGAAGAAACACGGTTGTTCCGTACTGTTTTGGCCGGATTTGGCATCTTGCCATTACGGTAAAAAGGCCATGGAGTGGTACGCCACCAACAACGTGCAGGTGGTTCCCAAGGACAAGAACCCTCCCAACACGCCAGAGCTCCGCCCAATTGAGAAACACTGGGCTATTGTCAAGCGGAACCTAAAGAAGACCAAAAAAGCTGCTAAGGACGAGCAGCAGTTCAAGGCAAACTGGCTTTCTGCGGCGAAGACGGAGGACAAGGTGATGGCAGGGGTTAAGCGTAAGGCCCGGCAATTCGGATTTGGAAAAGCGGAAGCCTAACTGAATATTTTTCCTGAATTTTATACTTTATACTTTTCAAGTAAACGATTTCACCGATTTACACGCGTTTTCCCTTGACCAAATTTTGACCATCACCCTTTAATACTATGATTTTGAAAAATAATCTTTACGATCCATACATCAATAGAGAAAATATCCGATCCGGCAACAATTGGCCCTCTAAATCTCCTTCTGCTTCATTTTTGTACATCCATTCATTATCTACCTTGCCGCATAACTAACTAGTTAACTGTTTTCCTCTCAGAAGTTTTATATTTTTTGCACTAAATGTTTTATTTAAAGACACTTTCAATTTGGTTTTGTAAAAGTTGTAAATTTATTGTTATTTGATTATAAAGACCCGCTTTTTGCATTTTTATATTTTGAATTAATTTTTTTAATATTTCAATTA
>NC_073692.1:311310775-311335775 GCF_029784155.1 Uranotaenia lowii | reverse complement strand
AGTTGAATGGAAGGGAACATATTGGATTTCAAGATGGCGTCGGACAACGAATTCCAACTTCTATCCGTTCAACCCCTTCACCCATATTGTGGCACCGGTCGATTATTGCCAGTTAGATTTTGTTTCAATTGAAAAAGACTGACACCGCGTTTTTTGTGAAAATCCACGATAAAAAACCGTGCATTTTTCATAACCAACACAGAAACGGCAATGATAATTAAATAAATAAACTTTTGTAAAAGATTTTTTGATAATTATCATTTGCGATAAAAAATATCCCAGAGAATATTTTCAGTGTATGTCCGGATGAACTGGATGAATTCGCGCGATCGAGCCGGCTCTTCGCGAAAAAATTCGCTTGCACTGTGGCCGGTCGATGTTTTTTTCAACGTGTTTTAATGAGAAGCGGTTTTTCGCGCGAATTAGAAATTCGCTTCGCGCTCACTGTGAATTCGACCTAAGCCAAAAGAATTAATCAGCTGCAGCCTTAAAAATCTGCGCTTCTTAAGCCAATTCCGTCTTCATCAATCGGAAAACTATCAAACTATCAGCTGCAAAAGTCTTCAAAATGTGGGCTTCCTAAGCCAATGTCGTCTTTTGGCACCGGAAGGTCAAATCAAAAGAAACAATCAGCAGCAAAAGTCTTAAAAATCTGCGTTTCTAAGCCAATTCCGTATTCATCGACCGGAAAACCAAATCAGCAGCAGTCTTGAAAATCTGTTCTACCAACTACAACTATTCTACGATTCTTATGAATCTCAATTCAGAGATTCACTCAGACACGTCTGTCTATTGCTTGAAAAAATAAGTTATTCTGTCATCTCATTATACATTCATACATTTTGTGTTTACATCCCTTTATTTCAGTGGCTGTAAGGTCTATCGACCAAGGTTGCCGAAAAAAAAATTCTGTGTTTTTATGTAAAAAAAATTGACTTTCTGTGATTTTGTCCAGAAATACTGTGATGGAAAAAGCATTGATTTCATTAAAATGTTATTGGAAAATGTGTCTCTTTTACATTTTATTTGAGAAAAATTAATAACTTAAGACTTTCCAATACAAAGTTAGATATCCAAAATAAGTGCTGACATGAAAGATGAGAAGTTTAGAAATACGTACAAAAATCTAAAAATCTATAAAACCTGAGAATATTTTCAACATTCTGTGTTCTCTGACACATATTCAGTGGTGAAAATATGCTCAACATTCTGTGGAATTATAGATTTTTCTTTGTTTTCGGCAAACTTGCTATCGACGTAATAACTGTTTTGTCTAGCAAGATATGAAGTTACGATCTTTTGCAAAGTTGTTCAGTTGAAAATTTTCTTTGAACAATTTATTTATTGGCACAAACAATCATTAGCAGGCTCGGTTCCACAGTAGAAACAAAAATAATGTTGATTTTTCGGTACCAATTATTCAATTTTCCCATTCAAACATAAAAGTTTCAATTTACTCATGTAAACGTTACATTAAAATTCTGCAAAAATCAAGGATTGTTTTTGAAACAAAACGAAGCCTTTTAGATCCCAGGGTTTGAGAAATTCAAAAATGACCCCGAATCGACTATTAAATTAATGATTGGCATTGGTTTGACGCTGATTTTGAAAAAAAAATCGTCTAAAGGAGTTGAGTTTTAAAATGTAAATTTGAAATCAAATTATTTTGAATCGATAATAGCTCCAGCCAGGTTTTCAAAGAAATTTCGATTTTCTCTTTCTTGAGTTTGTGTTACCTTATTACATTTGAAATTGATCATGATCTTATGAAAATCAGAAAGTTCATCATAAAGATGTTTTTAGAGAATCCGGATTTTAAGTTTTCCTTTATCATATGATTGAATCTTTAATGAAGTTAAAAGTAACTTCGCTCTATTTTTCTATTTCTAACTGTTACTGAATTTTTTCTACGTTATTTAAAATCAGTTGAAATTGAGATTTTAAAGAAATATTTCTGAAATAAAATTTTCAATTTGAGATTGTAAGGTAATTTGTTGGATTAGAATTAAATATCAAAAAGTTCCTAGCGCATTGCCCTAAATTGATGTTACGTATGCATTAAAAAATGGACAATTTTTGAATGGTGGTTTAATAAAAATAGAAAAGTATTGTAAACTTACTTTGAAAGGTTATAATGTACTATTACTTGAAAAAAAAACAAGCGATTCTGCGAGTCACCTTCCGGCAGTTATCCGAAAAATTCAAAATGACTATCAAAAAATGAGAGTAAAATGTACAATGAGTTGGAACAATTTCTTTTTCTAAACAAAGCAAGCATGAAGTTTCTATCAATTAACAACATTCTTGGTGATTAGTTTTGATTCTGGGAAAGGAGAAAAAAATAAAGGAAACATTGATTACAAACATTCGTCCAATAAAAATGAAATCGTCTGTTGAAGGATAATGAACTTCATTTTAAAGTCGGCATCAATTTTGATGAAACTTGGCCATGTACAAGTTCATGCTTTTTTAAACCTTTGGAACAAATTTTAAAAAAAAATCAGTTAAAATGGTCAAAGATACAGCGAAATTAGAGAAGCCATTCCATTTTTCCCTTTTTTACGGAAATAAAAGCTGTATCTTTGTTTCCGGTCAATCTAGAGAAATGGCAGCTTGTCGAATTTGGGTGAGAGTGCACAGCTTCACGTGATTTCTTTCTTTTTTCAACGCAAGTGTAAGAACAGTATACATTTAATAGTTTTTACTTTTTCCGCAGTGAAAACATAGTAATCCCGATTCCATCTTATTTTCTTTCCCGAAGGTAGCTAATTTTACAGCAACAGCAAAGACACACCTAGCGCCTATTTAGTACACTTCCGCTAACAGCTGGTATCAAAGGCAGGTCATCGCGACGGGAAATTCATCGATGGACACTTTGAAAATGTTGGTTGATTCAATCAACTTGATTGAGCTCATAATTTTTACAATGTTGAATGCGAAGATTTGCCGTTAAAGCGTGATATTCTATGAATTTTCTAAAATTTTTTGAAAGCCCTCATATTTAGGTATATGTATTCCTATTTTTAACTGCAAATAAACATTATACAATGAAATGCCATTTTTAGAGACCATTCTATGGAACTTTCGGTTACTTGGGATCTTTCTTCTAATCTAACATTTTTGCTTTAACTCGTATCATCATACAGTCTTCAATGGGAATGTGTGTTACGTTTCAACTTTTAGTTTAAAGTTACATCATACGGTAAAGAGCTTTTCCGCAAACTTCTTGTTAATAACCCATTCCCTTTTAAAAATTCAGAGCGTGTAGACGAAAAAAAGAAAAGTGAATACCCCTTTTTGCGAAGCAACAAAAACATTCATAAAAGAAAGGAAACAATATTTCACGTTGGCAAAGTTGGCTACTCTGAAGCTGTCAATTAATTCATTTCCGGAAAAAGAGTGGAAGAAACCGGTGGTAGAAGCCGCTCGTCGGCTATCAAGCATTTCGTCCGCGACGGAACCGGGAAAAAAACGTTGGATTGCGCTCAGCCATTCGGTCAATAAAATCCCGAGAACAGGGATAAAAAGGTTGCCAGGACCATCGGAAACTTGCCAAAGGGGCCGTGAAAAACACGTGAGTAACTAAGATCCCTTAAAACTGAAATCGTTTCCTGACCGGAAGTTTGTTTCTCCGTCAGGGCCCCTTTCGTTCACCGTTTCGGTTGGAAGTCTGACTCCCTATCAGAATCTCGGGAATGATTTTGACTCCGGTCCCGTACGAGATGGAGGAGAATCTTTTGCCCAGGTGGAGGTACAGCAGAAACGGGGCCCAGAAATTCCGGATTGTGCGCCTTTATGGCTATCATCACTCGCAGCTCTTTGGCGCTGATGACAATTCGTCCGCGAGACATTTTCTCGTCCCGTCCACGATCAATTTGTTGTCCGAGGTCGATCATCGGAGCGGCGAGAAACAAAAGCTGTCGAACTTGCATCCAGTCACGACCACAGGACAAGTTTGGAGTTCGCGGTGAGAGTTTCCGGAGGGTACCCATCCGGAGTGCAGTCGTGCTGATTTCCCCGTATTCAACCAAAATGCATTCGGCCAAGTACAGCAAGATACGGGCATTGTGTGCAGCTGTCAGTCTGCGCATCTGGCGCTCACAGGGCGTCGTGTTTCTTGACCGGATAATAGCAGAGATGGAAGGTGGATTATTCGCTCGTCATCCAGTCCAGTTGAAATCAAATTCCCAGGAGAGCAATCTCAGGTGGGGAGGCTTCGACTCTGCCTCAGAACGCCGGACAAGACGAATTAAAAAGGGATGGAAAACCACGTAAGTCACACAATGCTTTGTATTAAGGGGGGTAAATAAAATGGGTAACACCTAACTTTGCAACATTTTGTTGCCAGAAAGTTTGCGTTGTTTTTAATTCCGGGCACCGAAAGCCAAATTATCATGTTATGTTATATGTGTTAAATTATGTCTTTATTAAGTTACTTGAATTAGTAGATCAATCGATGGATGTGCATAAAAGTTACAGCCAAAAAAGTGAATTTTGCAGTTTAGCTGATCGAGGGTCGTTGAACCACGATCAGCGACCCCTTTGGGTTAACGGAATGAACTGAAATTTGACATGGGGCCTTCAGGTAGGCCAGGGATTGATACACTTTGGCAAACATATTCGCATCATTGGATTTGTGCCAAACGATGGTATTTCAAAATATTGAAAGTGTTCGTTTTACCTGATTTTCCCTAACTGATAAAATCAACTAAACGATTATTTAATGTTGTAAAAATTAATAAAATTTTCGTTTTTAAGGAAGATCTGAAAATCGCCGCAAACCCGCAGATAATAAAAAAAAATCCCAAGCATCTTTTTTGGACGGCATGTCATAGGAAGGCTAAGAAAGATATCAATCAATATCGGCTCCATAAAAACTCAGGCGTGGGTGTTGGATTGGAGTGACATTTAAGACTTTGGTGTGTTTGTAATCCAGCGGCAATTCAATTATCATATTTTTCAAATGCTTTCAGATTGGTTGTCATGATAGTGGAGACGATTAGTGCAGTTTAAGTTTGAATTTCAATGAGTGGGAAAATATATCATTGATTGTCAGTGCGTCACATTTTCATCGATTTTTATCGCTGTAATCATCGAATGATCCTCAGTGATTATTGCATTTAAGGCAGGGGGAACAGACCGGTTTCGTTGAAATTGCCCCTGATTTTTTTAAATTGCGAACAATCAACGCTTGACGTACTATAGGACACATGATTAAGTTCTAACGTTAGCACAATCCCGCTTAGTATAAGTTTGAAAATGCGATCAATTTTAAATATCAGTTCACTTTTGCGCCTCGAGACTGAACAATGTTTAGATGGAAGCTGTTTGCTTTGCTTCTGGACGTAACCATTCTTGGAGCTGTCGTCAAAGAGTCCTATTTGGGAAGCTGTCCAGTTTTTGAACTGATGGACTATTCGGAAGCGTTGGTAGATCAGTTCATAGGATCTAATGGAGAAGTATTGTTTTTTTCAAACCTTCGGTTGGAACGGTTATTTTAAGAACCGAAACCCGTCGAAAAGTTCATTTCCAATTACGCAATTAAACTAACTTACTTCAACGAAACCGGCAAGGGATGTTTCTTACCATTCGAACTAATTAGGAAAACGAAAAACATGACTGAACGATCGAGCCGTGAGGGCAATACGATGATCATCAATATAGGGATCCTTCATATTCCCGGTAACAGGCTCCTGTTGGCATTTTCCTGTATAGAAGATGGCGACCGGAGGTCGGAATTCGTCTGGTTACTGCGACCTGTGCCGGGAGATTTTTGGTCCAAATCGGATCTTCCCAAGTTCAGTCATTTTCGCCATATGGCCATAGACCAGGATGATTGGGTGAATGAGGACCCCCAGCAGAAGTTCTGTACACTCATCGACACATTCTGGAAGCCTTATGCTTACTGGATCGGCTCTGGATTGATTGCGCTGGTTGTGCTGGTTGTTGCGGGTGGGTATTGGATATATCGAGCTATGCAGAACCAGGACCATCCAATTCCAAAAGCTGCAGACGATGTTGGAGATGGAATTCAACAAGCTTCGAACGATAACGTCTAACTTATTCAACATTAAAACATTCATTTAAAATTGAATTGCAAAGCCAATTTTTGTTAAAAGCATTTTTTTAGTGTGTTCAAGAACTTTCTAACATAGGCACCATACAGAATTCATAACTTTAGCCTTTGAATTATTTCTATCATAATCCCAGTTGGTTAATTAAGTTGTAAAAGGAACATTAAAGAAACAGTGCAGACAGTGAAATATCAGTCATGTACGTGTTAAATATTTATTTCGAACTCTGTTACGAGCCAGTGCCGTGTGACCGTTTATTTAATCTTTATTCTTTTCAAGTTGTGAGATAAAAAGCTTACTTACGTACTTTACTTTACTTAATGGTCCCGCGTCGTGTCAAAAGTCCTCCACTGTTGATAATCCGGAGCAAGCGTCTTCACTTGGTCTCAGTCAAGATTTTTGTCGACAGTTCGGATTTTGGCGGCTTGCGTTCGCCTACAGACAACCATTTGGTGGGTAAACATATCGTGTATAATGCAGCAAAACCAGTATATACGTATCATTTTGGAGGCTATATAGGAACATAAGCACACATATTCTTGATTTGGATTGTATTGAATTACGATTTGCACGATTTGTCATGCGAATCATTTATGACTACTCTGATTCCAATTGGAATACACTGTGACAATTTGCATCATTGTTCAGATGATTGATGTTGTAATCTTGTAGGTCTTCGTTCAATATGCGATTGGGAATATCATTATATATATATACGTAACAATTTGGAAAGTTTTACGACTTATTAGGTAGTCTTCTACGACTTGAGTGAAGGGATCTCATTTTCCATCAGTTGAATAAAAATAAGAATTTTTCAAAGAAATGCGTTTTTTTCTGTCAAATTCAAGGTTGTTTCGTACAATTTATTATTCGCCTGATTGCTGAATTTTTTCAACTTTCATGAAGTTATTGTAGTACCTGGACTTGATTCTCTGACGAAACAGATCTGCAGCTCATGATGGTTCCTTGGCGCTATCTGGAATAAATAAATTCAAGAGGATTTGCTTCAAAGGGTTTAAACCAAAATCAAATCGTATATATCTATAAATAAATTCTTTTAAATCGTAGAACACGTCATCGATGATCTAAAAATAGACCAATATTTTTAAGCCTCCTTAAATGCGATTCCAATCATCGATGTCTCTTCATCATAAACTATTTTACTGAACTTATTTGTATTCTTTTACGATTGCCAGCAAATACGTTTTACGAAAATCAGACATGCGAATTAATTTGCATAGGTATACGATTGCATGCACATTATTACGAATCAATGCAGTTATATTCGATTGTATAGCATATATTTCTAAGTAGAAATCAAAGATGCGAGCTTATTTTCTACTTTTCAGTGTACAAGTTTTGTTTGAATAAGAAGAAATGTTATTGTTTCAGTCAAAAATATTATGCATGCAGAAAAAATCCAAAATATGAGCGAATCATAGCAGCTTTGCCTACTAGCGACACGTCGCATACGCCGCGACGTTGAAAATAATAACGACGCAGCGCGAGTTTCCTAGGAGACTTGAAGCATGCGATTGGCGGCCTAAGGAAAATGTACAGTAAATAACATAAATAATGTTCGAGTATTTACTATATCTAATTCGCCTACTGGACTGAAAAAAAGAAAAACAAACCTGCAAATGACAAGAATCTCCCTAGTAAAAAAGCGTCTCTAGTCCTATTGTCGCTATTCGGTTTGGTGATATACACATAATATATTCACGAAATTGAAACAAATATTAGAACAAACATTTATTCTATCACAGAGTGAGTAATGCTTTTGAAACATACTTACATTTTCATCGAAAGGTACGATATTGGATACAGCATCGGCCTGGATTTTGGGTAGAATGTTCACCGCCGCGCTCAATTTGAACACTCTGGATAGAACTTTTATTTCCAGCAGATACCTTAGTACTTTTGTATCGCTGAACTAATCAACTGTAGGTACCACTCTTCCGAAATTTTATATTTTTCTTTTTAAAATATTATCTCGCATTTTAGCAACCTTGTTTGATAGAAAAATGTACTTCCTGCTAAGATCTAACACCTGGTTGTTATGATTATATAAATCGTATTTCATGTTTTAAAAAATCATAATTTCAAATTATGTTATGCATAGCACGACAAAATCTGTCGATCAGAAAAACGAAGCAAGCTTTGGTCGTGTGCGAACGGTAAATTTTCTGCTGTCGGAAATTTATAATTTTTTTGCAAGTTGAATTTTAACAACTGATTTGTTTAAATTTCATGAAAAATTGAGTGCATTTTGTGTAAATATTTTCAGTGATGTGATGAATAGTTATCAAAATGTGAATAGGTTCGATAATTTAAATTTCGTGATTCGAGAGGGCCAGTGCTACTTCACCCGGATTTTCTCTGGCCTATTTTTCAGCTAGACGGGCATTCAATTTCGAAGAAGCGCCTCATGTATACCGATAAGCTAAGTGGATTTTTATTTAATTTATTTCCAGTTGTACGAGAAATTTGAAAGACCAATAAAAATATATATTTCAGATATTTTCACCATCCTCATTTTGCACTTGTGAAATTTTTTCACCTCGTTGAACCAACATCCACTCTTTCATGAAATCTCGTTAACAAATCAACCTAAGAAAAGGCACATGGTAGAAACTCGTTCCTTTCAGCTTTCAGGTTTAATTATTACGATAGATTAGCTGTTATCCTAAATTTCTTGAATTCGTTTCGATTTATTTTAAAGACTTGAACAATAATGATGATTATTAATGAATCATTTTGATTAGGTAATGTAACGGGAAAAATCACTGCAGCTAGCAGGAAATATTTCCTTTAAAAATATTGTATGCTTCCGTTTGTAGCAATGTCTGTCCAAGGGTTGTTCCGAGTCAACAGGCACGGACTTCCGATCCAAGAGTGTACGTTGGTCAGTCAAGCAGAAGATCATCGAGTGTGCGCGAATCGAGCAGTGAATAGTAGGAAGTTTCCTCTTCCTACGATGGATACCCGAGGATTATCGAGCGTTTTATTCTTTATTTGTTTCGAACAGTTGGAAGTGAGTTAGATGAGTCAAACCTGTCCCAAGCCAGTGGTAACGGACCCCTTGATTGAGCTGCAATTGTTGTTTGTGAGTTAAGCATGAACAATATTTGAATGCGTGAGCGAGACTTCCCGTACTGCCTCGGGTCGAAAGACCTATCAGCCACTGGGGGGTTCAACTCCATACATACATACATACAAACATAGCACGACAAAATCTGTCAATCACGGCTGATCATCGTATATCGGTCGTTTCACGGACTTTTTGCGAATTGTCGTACCCAAAGGTCGAGTTCATATGTACATAAATACGAGTCTCTCTTCTTGTCGTAATAAAATCATGCAATGCATTTAAGTACGATAAATAATATGCATGGGCCGCACATTGTAGGTGCAGATATACGAAAATAAGTTTAAATAAAACTCTATACGAAATGATCTGTAGAATTTTTTTTTTGTTTCGATTATAGTTGTTTTACCATCTTTATGGCATTCGCGACATTATCAACGTTACAGTTGGCGGATCGTTATTGAAAAACTTATCCGGTACAACTGTGTTCGATATTTACTCTTGGGCTCGAACTCGCGGACATCGGCTCAGGAGACAACAGACTTGCCAACTGAGCTATATCACAAGCCCAATCTGTAGAATAAAATCAGATCCCTGCAACGATACAGGATTTGTCTATGTATCGGGTGACCAACATCTTTTAACTAAGTGTTGGTGAATCTCGTTTTAAAGCTTTTTTCCCTTAGATTTAAGCTGTATTTACCTTGAGGATCAAGGGGAAAGCCACTGAGACAAAGAGAGTTGCCGGTAGTTTCAAGCGAAACCCTAACCTCTCTCTCCGAGATGCCGCAAATAAGCTGGGTGTATCGTCTGCAACCGTGCATCGAGCCAAAAAACGAGCCGGACTATCGACTTACAAGAAGGTAGTGACTCCAAATCGCGATGATAAACAAAATACGACGGCCAAAGCGCGATCCCGGAGGCTATACACGACGATGCTGATGAAGGTGGACTGCGTGGTAATGGACGACGAAACCTACGTCAAAGCCGACTACAAGCAGCTTCCGGGACAGGAGTTCTATTCGGCAAAAGGAAGGGAAAAGGTAGCAGATATTTTCAAGCACATGAAACTGTCAAAGTTCGCGAAGAAATATCTGGTTTGGCAAGCCAGCTGTACCTGTGACTTGAAAAGCAGCATTTTCATAGCTTCCAGGACTGGCAACCAAGAAATTTACGTGAAAGAGTGTTTGAATAAACGTCTGCTGCCTTTTCTGAAGAAACACGATTGTTCCGTACTGTTTTGGCCGGATTTGGCATCTTGCCGTTACGGATAAATGATTATAATTTTAATGGCATATGCGGCGGGATGAAAACTAGAGAGAATTTATTTTATAGAAATTTGAAAAAAAGGTGGATAGACAGGCATTAGTGCGCCAATAGGAGAAAGCTTGATAGGTGTTGAAATTTTAGGCTAGAGGGCATGTTGATGAAAAGCTCCCATGAATTGCTCCCGCCTTTGCTCTACACTAGCTAACTATACATGAGAGCTCGTTTGAAGTGTGCGTAAAAAACAAGCTTTCAAACCATGCTCGCTATACATGGGAATTCTCTTTCTGAGTTTCTCATGTATAGTTAGCTAGTGTAGAGCAAAGGCGGGAGCAATTCATGGGAGCTTTTCATCAACATGCCCTCTAGCCTAAAATTTCAACACCTATTAAGCTTTCTCCTATTGGCGCACTAATGCCTGTCTATCCACCTTTTTTCAAATTTCTATAAAATAAATTCTCTCTAGTTTTCATCCCGCCTCACATGCTGTTTAGGCACCGGAACTACTTCGGACGCGATAAGAAACCCGGAAATCACTTTTGATTTTACTTAATCAAAACACTTTATTTTTCGGTTTGAGATTGGGGGGTTTTATTTCGGCGAAGTGTATAGCACGGCGGATTGGTTTGAACTGTGTCCCAAACTGTGTTGTGTAAAAAGTGGCGAAAACAGAGCAAAAGAATATAAAACAAATTCCCTATTATTATTATCAACACATTCACAAGTTTGTATAAGTATACTATGGACTGAGAAAATAGCATAAATTTTACTCTCTGTGCATTTTCTCCCTGTTCTGAACAGAGCTTATTTCTCCCGAAAGCTGCTTTAGATCGCTTTCGGGTAGGTCTAAATTCCCGTCGGGAAGTGTCAGCTCGTTTCCTTACTACCACTACTGAGCGGTGAGTTTACACTCAAACATACGCCGCCCGCCTTGAAATATCATTTCAAAACAAACGGTATTTGTTTACTTTTCTGTTCTAAGCTAGAATTTCTAACGGTACTTTCCTGCTCTTATACACCTAACTGTGTACCTTTTTACTATTCTTCTTATCTGTGTGTAGTGTTGCGAAAAAGTGTAATGTAGTTTCATCGGTTTCTTCACGTTCTGCTGCTGGATCGCTGGAAAGGACTGGAGACTGGAACCACTGAAGCTGAGTAGAATTTCATCTGTTTGGAACCAACTGCGTGGAATTGGCCGCTTCGTAGGTGTCCGCTCTCATGGTAAGTCCTAGTCCTTGTTGTTGAATTGGTGAATTTCAGTGCCAGTGCAGATGCGTTACCTGAAACTCTGCAGGACAAGTCCTCTGAGTTTTTTTTTTGTTACCAGTGACGACGATGACGACTGTTGTGTGTTTTTTTTTTTGTACCTTTAGCGCATCTTCTTTCCCCGTATCATGGGTGAACCGCTGGAATTAGGCGGGTTGTTGGAGCAGAACCTTCGTTGGACGATGCAAACGTGTTTCTCGATTCGACGCTTGGCTGGGTGTTTTCGCCAGGTGCAGTATGAGTACAGGTAAGTTTCAATGAAAATATTGCCACTGTAATTTGGAATTGATTGAACCCTTTTTTTTCAGAACGACAGCTGGATTGAAGTTTATGTTGAAGTTGTAGGTTCTGCTGTTGATTGGAACGATATGTGGGACGTTGTTACCCCAATCTGGAAGCTCGATGAACTGGCTAGCCTGTGGCGGATTGGAAGTGACCGTTGTGGATCACAATCTGCCCAGAGAAACGTCGTGTGATACCATCAGCCAACGTAATGTGTAAAACTGGTGCGACGAAACGAATCCGCCTGGTAGCGCACCATCCAATATTGTTGATGTTGTTGTTCGGTCGCTTACGGTTGACCAACGAAATGACCTGGGCGCTGTAGGATTGGCAGCATACAGAGAGATGAGCACTCGAACCACCAAGGATAACTGACTTTCGTAGTTGGACACACATAGGGCATTGCCAGCAGCTGACTGCGATGGGTCTGGCTCGCTGCTGGTGGCGCGTATGGCTGTATAGCGTGAGTACCAACGGATTGACGGGACGGGATACTGAGCATCATTCGGCCCCTGGTACCTGATGCAAGGAAAAAGTGCTTAGCATTCGATAATTGTTTCAAGAATAAAATGACTTTCCTGAATGCGGAGGCACAGGGCCTCCCAACGCTCCTATGAACGTCTGATGCCCCTTGATCGACTGATGACATCCTCTTAAACCTTTTCGGGGATCCTTTATCATGAACCAATAATTGAATGTTTTTCGAAGTCGTATGTACAGTAGCGGGTTCAAACGATGGGTTGTTTGGGATGCTTGGGCTTGATATGATTTTGATTCTTCAGACGATAGGGCAACGATTCTTCAAGCGATAGGAGACTTAATACAATATGATGCTAGATGCTTCACAAAAATATGATGACCAGCTTTTAGAGATATGGCCAAAATGTGGATTCGGAAACTTCAAACGATATGATGACTTAAAGCGTAAGGTTGTGGAATGCTTAACCCAAATTAGATTGGAATTCAATTGGACTCTTCATGCTATCATTCAAGAAATCTTAGGTAATTTTGGTTTGTGTGGTAGTCTGTGAGATTGAGCTTAAGGAGATAGGTAAAGGGGATTTTTTCTGACAGGATCAAGCACGATTCATGAAGCTTTGCGCTAGATAAGCACATTTTCCTTAATTGACTTCATCTTCATAGCAAATATCTTGGATTAGACGACATTGAAAAAACTGAATGGATCAATTTATCTTAAGAAATCTGACGAAATGTTTCTCTTGGAGATCACTGACGATTCATTCTGTTTAACGGAGTTCCGAGTTCATTTTTACTAAACCAATCCTTCAAACCAATGCACCAATTGCAGATTAGGGACATAGAGCCTTGACAATGGTCTCGATGATCGACTTCAGTAAGGTTTTCTGACACATTCTCCGAATAATTTCTGACATAAAACTGACTCAATCTTGGGTAGGGTTCTGACAAGTCCCGTTTAATCTCTGACTGTTGATTCTTAAATGGAGTTCGTCTGTTGCATCTGTAGTTTTTTGCAGAACAAACTAAAGTGTGTGAAACGTTTTGTGAAGATTCAAGCACTCGACCTGACACTATCCAACCAAAAACTGTATTTTGGAGTGAAGGACCGTTCTTCGTGGCCCTTCTTCGTTCATTTGTTAACAAATCCAAGTAATACTCGGCACCAATAATGACATCGATCCGCTTTGATTCGTGGAAGTAAGGATCAGCTAGCAAAGAGGAATCTGGAATTGACATGGGCGAAGGATCAAACGATGTTGTGGGTATTTGTAGCTCAAGTTTTGGCAAAACGAAGAACTGCATATTTTCTTTGAATCCCGAGATTTTTGGCGATCGTGGACAGACTTCAGCATATATTGACTTCGTCGAAACTGACTGAGACGACCCAATACCCTGAACTGACAAAAATGCAGGAGCTTCTTTCAACTTCAACTTTCTCGAAAACTCTTGAGACATTAAGCAGTGTTGCGAACAAGAATCCAACAAGGCTCTAGCAATCTGAGCGTTACCGTAACGGTCCTTAATCTTTACAAGAGCGGTAGGAAGCAGAATATTCGAGGCAGACTTAACAGGTAGTGCGACGTAGCTTTGGCTTGTGCTTGGCGTTGGCGAATCGAATTGTGTGGTTGTATTTGGTGAATTGTGTGTTGCATTTTGTGTTTGAGTGTGTGTTTCCGTAACTATTGGCATGGTGTGACTTTGCTGTTGATAAGCTTGCTGTGGATAAATATGGATGCTTTCTTGATTAGAGGGTTGTGCAATTGACTGTTGACTGAGTCTCGCATTCGACGGATATGGAACGGAGGATCGCGTAGCATGCAACATAGTGTGATGCTTTTGTTGACATAGTCGGCAACTGCTACGAGTGAGGTTATTCACTTAAGAATTCCGACACAAACTGATTCAGACTTAATTCTGACAAGTTTTCCAACTCAAACTCAAACAAACTTGTATTTTCTGACAAATTCAGACTTGATTCTGACAATGTTTCCAACACAAACTAATTCAGACTTAATTCTGACAAGTTTCGAACTCAAACTTAAACTCTTAAACACACTGGTATTTTCTGACAAATTCAGACTTGATTCTGACAATTTTTCCGAAAAAAAACTTAATTTCCGATTCAGACTTAATTCTGACAAGTTTCAAACTCAGACTTAGACTCAGTTTCAAATTCTGACACAATCTTAAATTCTTAAACAAACTTGTGATTTTCCGACAAATTCCAACACCTTGGACCCAATCTGTCCAGTACTGAATTATTCTGACTAAAATATCTGACTTGCACCTTCTGTGCTTCTGACTTGCACCTTTATGTGCTCTGACATGCACCTTATGTGCTTCTGACTCAGGGTATATGCACTTAGTTTTGATCAACTCAACGTTCTATCCGATCGCGAAGCGAATTACCGAGACTAGCAACCCGATATTGACAGCAGCGAGTGGGCACAACCAATGAAAATTGCAAAGTAGAAATGCCAATAATGAACCAAGACCAATTTATAGTTACGGACAGTGCACACACTTCATGCAACTAAAAGATTGATTCACACTTAAAATCTTTATTAATTCGCACTTTCTTTGACCTCATGCACCAAGCCAGTAAATACTTCCTGCTTTGAAGATTCCACAAAAACTGCTCCTTCAGACACTGCGTCGGTTGCTGGTTGTAAATCAGCTGTTTTCTGCTGCGTTGAATGCTGATTGGTGATGTGAAGTTTCCTTGCTTCAAAGCTGGCAAATGATCCTGGCGGTGTACTTGCTTCAGGTATCCGAGTATCACTCAATGTTCCAAATTGCAATGGCTGACACTATCCACTGATGCACTTAATTGCATCCAAGCCAAGCGTACCCAGTAAGCTTGTCCTCTTAGAAATCGACAGAGCATGCAAAAAATTGAGAGTCGAGTCACCGAACTTAGAATAAAACGGTTAACTTCGGCGACACTCCAAGAACGCAAATATTTTCATTCGAGTTGTCCTCCCGAGATACCTAGAGGCAACAAATACGAATGCGTACATGCGAAATCAGTTTGAATCGTACACTCGTACGGTGTGGTCGCATTTTGTCCCCGTGTCCCGTGTGTGCTTTCAATCGTATAGCTGTCGACTTCTCAGGCAGGCGAACACGCGTCTCGGAGGGAAACATACAAACACGATTCGGATTGTGTTCGTGTGTTTCTCTGGAGGGCGTGTCTTAGCTTAATTCGTGGCACTCACCCAAGGCACGCGTATGGTGTGTTCCTCTCTAACGATGTGATGATGCAAAATCGCCAGAGAGATCGTTACGATCCCTCTGGCGATTTGAGTTACCTCTCTGCCGATTCAAATTTACCGGGTAGTTGGCGTCCCGATAGATGCACTTTGATTGTTCTCAATAACAATGTTCAGCACTGCGATGGCGATTTTGTGACCACAAAATGGTTCACACTTTTGCTGCTGTCGAGCAAAGTCCAAACTTCACTTAAAACTTCTTAATGTCCAATTTATGTTCCGGAACCACTTTCCGGACGGTCATCCGGCTCGAAGGACCAAATGTTTAGGCACCGGAACTACTTCGGACGCGATAAGAAACCCGGAAATCACTTTTGATTTTACTTAATCAAAACACTTTATTTTTCGGTTTGAGATAGGGGGGTTTTATTTCGGCGAAGTGTATAGCACGGCGGATTGGTTTGAACTGTGTCCCAAACTGTGTTGTGTAAAAAGTGGCGAAAACAGAGCAAAAGAATATAAAACAAATTCCCTATTATTATTATCAACACATTCACAAGTTTGTATAAGTAGACTATGGACTGAGAAAATAGCATAAATTTTACTCTCTGTGCATTTTCTCCCTGTTCTGAACAGAGCTTATTTCTCCCGAAAGCTGCTTTAGATCGCTTTCGGGTAGGTCAACAAACTGGCTTTCTGCGGCGAAGAAGGTGGACAAGGTGGCTGTACAAAATCTGATGGCAGGGGTTAAGCGTAAGGCCCGGCAATTCGGATTTGGAAAAGCGGAAACCTAACTGAATATTTTTCCTGAATTTTATACTAATTAAACTTGAAAAAGAAATTTAATTTGATTTTTTGAATAAACGATTTTACCGATTTACACGCGTTTTCCCTTGACCAAATTTTGACCGTATCACCCTTTATGTTGATTTTTCAGTACAAAATATTCAATTTTTCCATACAAACATAAAAGTTAAATTTAAACTTAAACTCATGTAAAAGTTACTTAAAAATTCTGCAAAAAATCATGGATTTGATTTGAACCAAAATGAAGTCTTTTAGACCCCAGGGATTGAGAAATTCAAAAATGACCTCATATCGACTCAAAATAACGATTTGCATTTGTTTGATGCTGATATTAGTAAACTTCGTCTAAAGAGTTGAGTTTTAAAATGTAAATAGGAAACCAAATTATTTTAAATTATTTTTAGCTCCAGGTTTTCAAAGAAATTTCAATTTCATATTGAAATTCTGGTTGTATTCTCTGAATCTTATTTCAGCGTCATATTAAGATTTGCATTTCAGATGGAAATCTATTTGAAATTTCCCAACAAATACTATTTGCTGAATGAACGCTGAAAAAATATCGTGGTTCAATTTTTAATCAGCAATCTGGATGAAAGAAATCTTCATAAATTCACTAATTCACGTGTCTTCAGCCATTAATCATCTTGATCTGGAGAAGTTATTCAGCAAACGTCATAAAACGTCAATCGACAAATCAACAAAAAAAGACCAGTGTCTGTCCGATGTTTGGCACCCACTTTTCCCCTCTGTGCTGTTTTTTTCGGTTTCAACTGCCCAGATTTTCAAACCTCCGGCTTGTTGGTCGCATGCCGCAGTACGCAGAACTAACCATGAAGTCTGCGACGCGAAGATAATTTGTCGAATCTAAGCGACCAAAATGCCTCTCAACCGATTTTCTTCTTAATAAGTGTGAGAGAAATGATCTTTTTCCAGTTTTGGGCAGCATTAATCAAATTTTTGAGAAAATCAAAATTAGGCTAAATAGAAAATGTCATTGCATAAGGAAAACAAAAATTCTCCTTTCATTCCTATCAACTTCGTCAATTCCTCCCAATGGCTGCACTGAGATTCTTTAAACGCTGAAACATGGTTACAGTTTGTCTTGGTTACAGTTTATTCAACCAGTAAGCTGAAGCAGCAATTACGCTTTAGCTCAGCTTTTGTTCAGCAAATTGCCGTTCTTAAGCAGCCAAAATGTTTATTGGGTTATGCCTTGACAACTTAGAAAGCTAAATTCACTACGTTTTCTCTTTCTTGGGTTCGTGTTATCTTATTACCTACATTGAAAATTCAAATTTAAAACTATTATCATGATCATATCTGAAAATCAAAAAGTTTCATCATAAAGATGTTTTTAAAGAATTTATCCTATACAAAATCTAGATTTTTATTTCCCTTGATCATATGCATAATGAAGTAAAAAGTAACTTTGCTCTATTTTTTAATTCTAAATGGTACTGATTTTTTTCTACCTTATTTTAAATCAGTTGAAATTAAGATTTTAATAAAACATTTCTGAAGTAAAATTTTCAATTTGAGATTGTAAGGTCCGAAGATGAAACGAATTTGAAATGGCATTTGAAAGGTTCTTAGATATTCTTTCAGAAAGGTAAAAATTTGGGAATTGGGAATTTGGGAAAAAAACAACTAAGAAAACATTGATTACGAGTTTTCCATAGAAACATCCGTCCAATAAAAATGAAATCGTCTGTTTAGCGAAATTGAACCTCATTTTGAAACCGGCACCATTTTTGATCGCGCTAATCAATTTTGATGAAACTTAGCCATGTACAAGATCATGCGTTTTTAAATCTTTGGATCAAATTAAAAAAAAATCAGTGAAAATTGTCAAAGATACAGTGAAATTAGTGGAGCCATTCCAAATTTCCCTTTTTTACGGAAATATCTGTATCTTTGTTTTCAGACAATCTAGAGAAATGGCAGCTTGTCGAATTTGGGTGAGAGTGCGTAGCTTCACGCGATTTCATCCTTTTCTGAACGCAACTGTAAGAACAGTCAGTCTACATTTAATAGTCTTTACGTTTCCCGCAGTGAAAATATAGTAATTTCGATTCCATCTTATTTTCATTCTCGATGGAAGCAAATTTGACAGCAACGACACATCCAGCATCAGTACATTACCTACCACAAACAGCTGATATCATCGCGACAGGAAATTCATCTATGGACACTTTGAAAAATGTGAGTTGATTGAGCTCATAATTTTTCGATTATTGAATGCGAGGATTTGCCGTGAAAGCGTAATATTCTTTGAATTTTCTAAAATTTTGTTGAAAGCCCTCATATTTAGGTATTTTCCTTTTGTTAACTGCAAATGAACGTTATACAATAAGCTATGTCATAAAAAAAACTAAAATTCACTCTAAATATTGTGTTGTGAGCCTTCTTGATTGAATGATTCAACTGAATCAAAGTAAACCGTTTTACCTTGAATTAAAAGGAATCTTTTGATTGCTTTGATTTTATTAAAATTCAGCTCGCGCATTAACGTTTAATTCCAAATATTGCCAGTTCGACACGGTAAAAATTGATTACCGTAGAACGGGGAAAGATTGATCACTTTTTTCAATATATTTCGATTATTTTTTCTGTTAAGGGGAATGTGGCATGTTTATATTTTTAATATAAGTACTGGACTCCTATGAACGTAAATTAAGGATGCAGGCATTTATTAGACTACTTTAAATTTGATTTAAAAATCGTTTTCCTCTCTGTTCAGAATTTGTTGCTTTGGGGTGACAATTATCAGTCTCTATTCTGACGGTTTTAACGAGTTTTCTCGATCATAAAGGATACAAAACACCTTCATAATATTTACAAATGCTAGTTTATCAATTCAATCTTGATTTTTAACGTTTTATTTTAAAAAATATTTATAATCTAAAAAAAGTGCTATGATGCTGCCTGGCTAAAAATATAAAAATTGCTAAATAGTTTGAGCTTCAAAATACACATGAAATTTTACCTTCACTAATTCCCCTAGGCCCTCCCACTTTTTCCATTTTCATTTTTTCTTCACAGTTAACGATTGGATAAGGTTCCTATCGATTTATCCAATACGGGCTTACTCTTAGAAAATGACCTCATTTTTTAAATATCAAAAATTTATCTTTTAATGACTATAAAAATAGCAATATAACTGTTAATATACAAAAAAAAAATTGTTCTTGAACATTAAACAACCCAATTCCTCCCTGCACATAAAAACTTTATAAGTAAAATGCCTTAATAAAACCATTTGTAAATAAAAAAAAAATAAACATCCCGTTTGTTTCTAATTGCTTTTTGGTATCATCAGGAGAGCTGTTTGTTTGCGAGCCTTGGAAAAAATAGATATTTTAAGATTTTAAAATTAGATTTTAACTTGCAGAAAAAATTTCAAATACAAACCAAATTTTACCTATTCGATACTCAAATCATAAGCTTTCAAACGTAGACAGTTTTCGAAAATTCAAACTAAACACTGAGTTATTGATGATAATGTGGAAAAGTTTATTTTTGGTCAAATTTACCCCGGTGATCAAAGTTACCCTGTTTTACGGTACTCACAAGTTGTTCGACGATTCAAGGTGGGCAAAATTAAAGGCAAGGATAATTAATTTTGTACGGCGGCCATCGTTTCACAACTTCGGTTTATACTATTTGAAGCTGGTTACCTTCTGTTCTTCATCCCGCCTACTCAGCTTTCATGCCGCAGGTTCGAATTTCAAATGTCAAACAGGTTCAAATCTCCATGCAGGAAAATTTGTCAAGTATTTTTTAAATTGTTTAATAAAGAATAGAGCAAATCAGAATTAAAACTGAATAACGGCATTAAAACGCCTTATTTTAGCAAGAGGTGTGTTTTTAAGTTTCATTTAACACGTTCATCGCCACGCTCATTTTGGTAGTATTACTAGCCGGGCCCAAAAAAAATCTCAGAAAAAAAGTTAAGAGGGAGAACTCTAAGATTTGAAACGTGTGGCTAAACTGAACGGCTGACTGAAGTAAAAGAGCGTCACCCGTTTTTGATATGACGGGGTCTCCTAGGAAAAACACCCGTCACCCGAATAAAGGGTCCCAAGGCTAAGAAAGTTTTGAAGCTGAACAGCCTTCTACTCCGATTTGTTTAGAGAATTTGAAAGTATCAATAAGAACTTTAAGTTCCATCTCAGTAGAACGCTATGAAGCCTTCAATCAGGGCTGAGTAAGCTTCTAAGAGACCATTCTATGGAACTTTTGGAAATCTGAAAAAGATACATGTGTTTTTAAGTCATATAATAAAAATCCCCAAGTATCTTTTTGGACGGTTTGACTTAGAAAGATATCAATCAATATTGGCTCCATAAAAAAACAGGCGTGGGTGTTGGATTGGAGTGACATTTAAGACTTTGGTGTGTTTGTTATCCAGCGGCAATTCAAGTTACATATTTTTCAAATGCTTTCAGATTGGTTGTCATGATAGTGGAGACGATTAGTGCAATTTTAGTTTGAACTTCAAAGAATGAGAAAAAATATCATTGATTGTCAATGCGTCACATTTTCGTCGATTTATATCGCTATAATCATCGAATGATCCTCAGTGATTGTTGCATTTAAGGCCGGGGGAATAGACCGGTTTCATTGAAATTGTCCCTGATTATTTTAAATCGCGAACAATCAACACTTGACGTACTAAAGAACACATGATTAAGTTCTTACGTTAGCACAACCCCGCATAGTATAAGTTTGAAAATGCGATCTATCCTAAATTTCAGTTCACCTTTGCGCCTCGAGACTGAACAATGTTTGGATGGAAGCTGTTTGCTTTGCTTCTGGAAGTAACCATTCTTGGAGCTGTCGTCGAAGAGTCCCATTTGGGAAGCTGTCCAGTTTTAGAACCGGCTGACTATACGGATGCGTTGGTAGGTCAGTTCATAGGATCTAATGGAGAAGTATCGTTTTTTTCAAACCTTCGGTTGGAACGGTTATTTCAAGAACCGAAACCCGTCGAAAAGTTCGTTTCCGATTACGCAATTAAACTAACTTACCTCAACGAAACCAGCAATGGATGTTTCTTACCATTCGAACTAATTAGGAAAACGAAAAACATGACTGAACGATCGAGCCGTGAGGGCAATACGATGATCATCAATATAGGCAATTTTTCCTGTTTTGAAGATGGCGACCGGAGGTCGGAATTCGTCTGGTTACTGCGGCCTCTGCCAGGAGATTATTGGTCTAAATCGGATCTTCCCAGATTCAGTCATTTTCGCCATATGGCCACAGACCAGGATGATTGGGTTCATGAGGACCCCCAGCAAAAGTTCTGTACACTCGTCGACACATTCTGGAAGGCTTATGCTTACTGGATCAGCTCTGGATTGATTGCGCTGGTTGTGCTGGTTGTTGCGGGTGGGTGTTTGTATTGGAAATATCGAGCCATTCAGAACCAGGACCATCCCATTCCGAAAGCTGCAGACGATGTTGGGGATGAAATTCAACAAGTTTCGAACGATAACGTCTAACTTCTTCAACATGAATAACGTTCATTTTTAATTGAATTGCAAAGCCTTGGTGAAGAAATGTTTTTTGAGTGAGTTCAAGAATTACCTAATATAGGCGCCCAGCAGAATTCAACAAAATTAGATTGAGGAATTATTTTTTATCATAATTGCAGTTGGGTCACCGAGTTTTAAAAAGAACATTAAAGAAACACTATAGACAGTAAAAATCGATCGTGAACGTGTTCTAAACTTATTTCAAACTCTGCTTCGGGCCAGTGCAGTGTGACAGTTTGTGCCTAACACACTATAACTTTGTGCTATAACGATTATATTTAAGTTGTGAGAAATAAAAATATAATTAGTGCAAATTAATCGGTTTTGTTTTAATTACAAGAAACGATTCTCTCTATTCGAAATCACACAGTGACCAGAAAGCTATGAGCTCGAGCTATTTACCGACTATTTATTTATAAAATTTAAACACTAGTTTGGTAATAATAACCATTTGTGCGGGTAAAATTTTCAATGCTTTAATTTCAAAATAATCGAGCATTCGTTAAAAATAATAGAATGCTCGGTTTATAAACCACCGAATAGATATCTCATTTTCGGTTTGTTCGGTAAATATTCCTGTATTTCGGTAACAACTAAAGGGAGTTCATATAAAATAGTGGTTAACTGTAATTGTATGCAAATCGATTATTTGTTTATTGAAAAAAAAAAACAAAGTATCTTTCTGTTTTGAGGTGAATTTGTATGAAAAACAGAAAAAATACTGAGTTAAGATTCCGGTCGATCTAGCCCAAACTGACGAGCCGCTCGTTTGATGCCTGCCATCAGATTTTGTATCGTCACCTTATCCACTTTCTTCGCCGCAGAACGTGGGGCGGAGATCTGGTTTGTTTGAGGGGGTTTTTGCCTTTGGCCTTTTTCCATAATGACAGGATTCCAAATCTGGCCAAAACAGCACATACAAGTCATGTTTCTTCAGGAAAGACAGCAAACGATTTAAAGACACCTGTTCACGAAAATTTTCCAGTTGACGGTCCTGGTTGCAACGAAAATGTCGCTTTTCAAGCCCCGCGTACAGAGAGCTTGCCTAACAAAATATTTTTTGTCAAACTTTGATAAAGGGTGATACGGTCAAAATTTGGTCAAGGGAAAACGCGTGTAAATCTGTGAAATCGTTTATTCAAAAAATCAAATTAAATTTCTTTTTCCAGTGTAATTAGTATAAAATTCAGGAAAAATATTCAGTTAGGCTTCCGCTTTTCCAAATCCGAATTGCCGGGCCTTACGCTTAACCCCTGTCATCAGATTTTGTTCAGCCACTTTGTCCACCTTCTTCGCCGCAGAAAGCCAGTTTGCCTTGATCTGCTGCTCGTCCTTAGCAGTTTTTTTGCTTTTCTTTAGGTTCCGCTTGACAATAGCCCAGTATTTCTCAATTGGGCGGAGCTCTGGCGTGTTGGGAGGGTTCTTGTCCTTGAGAACCACCTACACGTTGTTGGCGGCGTACCACTCCATGGCCTTTATACCGTAATGGCAAGATGCCAAATCCGGCCAAAACAGTACGGAACAACAGTGTTTCTTCAGGAATGGCAGCAGACGTTTATTCAAACACTCTTTCACATAAATTTTTTGGTTGACAGTCCCGGAAGCTATGAAAATGTTGCTGTTCAAGCCACAGGTACAGATGGCATGCCAAACCAGATATTTCTTCGCGAACTTTGACAGTTTCATGTGCTTGAAAATATCTGCTACCTTTCCCCTTACTTTTGCCGTATAAAACTCCTGTCCCGGAAGCTGCTTGTAGTCGGCTTTGACGTAGGTTTCGTCGTCCATTACCACGCAGTCAAACTTTGTCAGCATCGTCGTGTACAGCCTCCGGAATCGCGCTTTGGCCGTCGTATTTTGGAGTCACTACTTTCTTGTTAGTCGATAGTCCGGCTCGTTTTTTGGCTCGATGCACGGTTGTTGACGATACACCCAGCTTATTTGCGGCATCTCGGAGAGAGAGGTTAGGGTTTCGCTTGAAACTACCGGCAACTCTCTTTGTCGTCTCAGCGGCTTCCGGTTTTCGATTCCCCCCCGATCTTCCCTGGCAGTCGACAAACGTTCCCCAAACACTTTAATTACATTTGTAACGGTTGATTTGGCAACTTTAAGCGATTTTGCCAGCTTTGCGTGCGAGTAGCTCGGATTTTCGCGATGCGCGAGCAAAATTTTGATACGCTGCTCTTCTACCTTGGACGGCATTTTGACAACTGAAGAGTGAATTTCAAAATCAAAATAGGAGCAACATTCTACACACACATCTTCAAAATGAGAGGTGTTCAGGTTTTTTAAATGCAAAATTGAAAGAAATACGTCAAGTTGATATTGACCAAATTTTGACCGTATCACCCTTTAGTTTGATATACTTGAAAATGTCTGCCACCTTCCGGTTGCAGTATATTTCTCTTGTCCAGGAAGCTGTCTTTTTTTAAAGGTTTTATTAATGACACTTTACCATCTTTGTGGCATTCGTGTTGGAAGCTGTCGGAAGTCTGCCTTGGCATAGGTTTCGTCGTCCAGTACCACGCAATCAAACTTTAATGAGAATGTCGTATAAAGCTTGCGAGATCTTGTTTTTGTCGTAAAGATTTTCTAATCGCTGCGATTTGGAGTCACTACCTTCTTATAAGTTGATAGTGCGAATCGTTTTGCCTTTCTTACAGAAAGGTATAGTTATCGGTCGATTTGAAAGATCATTAATTATGGGTCTTAGATATTTCTTTATAGATACCTATCGAATCTGACGATGTCTGTGTATTTGTGTGTTATAGTGTGATTTTTTTTTGTTCTCGGGGTTTTACAAAACTGGATTGCACAATTAATATGATTACTATCTTTATAAAATGGATTTTTTTTCTATACAATCTATAAAAGTAAGAAAAAAATACAAAATAGTTTTAATTTTTTTTAATAGTTAATATTATAAAATGATCACTTCAAAAAACATATCCAGTTGGCTTAGGGGAGATGAGGGCATAACGAGCA